>NC_057800.1:4821328-4858189 GCF_018294505.1 Triticum aestivum
GATTTCTTTTTTCTTTTAGGTCACAAAAATTATAAACTTTCTGTTAGTGCCATTAGTTTTTTGTTTTTTTTTCCAGTTTTTTGTTTTCTTTTCTGTATTATTTATTTTCTTTTGTTTTTTTGCTTTATTTTTTAATTATTTTTTATTTTAGGTCAGCAAAATTATAAACTTTCTGTTAGTGCCATTAGTTTTAGAAAAATTATAAACTTTGAATTCTTTGAAATTTGAATAGTTAAAATTTGAATAGTTAAAATTTGAATTCTTTGAAATTTGTGTGAATCACAAGTTTGTGATTAACTTTACTAAAAAATGAACATAGATGCACCTATAGAGAAAATTCGACCTAAATTCATAGTTTTCAAATGAACTTTCAAAAAGTTGGCATAGCATACTCGTGTGTTACAAAGTTGGCATGGTATAATCATAATAGTTGCGGGAGAAAGTCTTCACTTTTTCTTCACTTGTGTCATTTTCTTATTGCGCCGTAACCATGGATAATCTTCATCGTTTATCAGGATGCTTGGGTCAGCCTTGACATTGAAGGGAGGAATTTAATGAAACTTTTCATAATCTTCAAACATGTCTGTCTTGCCCTCCACTCCCAGGATGTCCCTTTTTCCTGAAAGAACTATGCACTACTAGGGAAAACCCTAGCAGTAGCGCTGGTTTTGTGCTCACTAGTAGCGCGGGTAGGTGCGCAAGTAATAAGGCGCTATAGCTATTGCTTAGCAATAACGCATGCCGCACGCGCTACTGCTAGGACAAATAGCTGCAACGCTTGTTCACTCCCACGCTACTGCTAATGTATCTACTGGCAGCGTGTTTTCCTTCCATCGCTACTAGTATTGTTTTTTTTATTTTTTTTTATTTTTAGTGTATTTATGCGCCATCGTACAAATATTGGTACAATACTAGTTATGAGGTTTACATCATTATGTCCATAACAGTGTGTCAAATGAAGGTGGATTAGGTTCAAGTGGAGGCAATATGTGGTGCATATCAAAAGTATACTACTAATCCAAACTCGATCTAGTTTGGACTAGTAGTACTCTCTATGTGCACCACATGTTGCCACCACTTGAATCTAATCCGCCAGCACAAGCTATTTAATCATCATCATAATCATTACCACCAACAATATTTATTTAATCACCACTAACACTAGCTAATAATAATCATCAGTCATTACCACCAACACTAGCTATTTTATCATCATAGTAATAGTGTAGCACATCATCATCCTCAAACTCATTTCTAGCTAATCACTCCTGCTGCTCTCTCTTAGGTAAAACAACATAAAACATGTGTAGCTCTCCTCCTTGATCAAGTTGGAGCATGCAGATGAACCTGTCTCCTAATTTTGGGTAGCACATCTGTTTGCTGCCCCCTAGTACTTGTCTGCGCTCCCCCATCACATATCTGGTCCAGTCTTGCACTATTAAGCATTCATCGCTGATCTTGAATGCACTAAAGTAACATGTAGGATATCTTGGCCGTAAGCTAATAATACTCATGGTACCTTTAGTCTCGATCCCATAAGGCACAACATTCATCGGGAGTCCCTGTTGAAGAACATCGTATGGTCACATACTTAGCAATGAAGTTTAGCTTCACAAATAATGTATGGAAAAGATGCACTGAGGACAAATAGTAAAAATCTTACCATCCTTCCTAAATAGATGTGACCGTAGTTCATGACGAACACTATTGGTTGCACGTTTTCAGTACTAAGATTTCTAAGTCCTGGAAGAAAATTTGTCTTGACAGTATCAAGATCCTCAAGCCATGAAACATAATGACTTAGCTCCTCGCAGTTTAGTTCAGCCTCGGGACAGTAGTAGGTCCTGTCTACCAAGCGCTGGACATGTTTGCTTGCACCGAAATAAGGTGACAATACAAATTAGTTGTCATCTATTTTTGAATAAACAATATCAAAGACATAAATATGGTTGAGAAACTTACATTTTGGTGTAACTGGAGGCGTCTGCACATCGACCCAGATGTCTGTATTACCTTCAATATCATCTTTCGTACGAATATCAAAGGTGATAACCATATCAGGCTGAAATGCATAAGTCTTGCATAGTGCTCGCCATGTTTTGCATCCAAAATAGGTGTAGTCGTCTAAATTGTATAATTTTGCGTGGAAAATATAACCAGGTCTTCAAATAAGCTTTCTTTACCTCCATAGTATGACTGAAACCTATCTTATCCAATACAAAAACTCTTGCATGGCAGGGATACGCTAGTAGAATAGTAAAAAAATATAAGTTGAAGCAAATGAAGTAGATGTCATGCTTAATTACGAAAAAAGACTTGTCGTTGTGACTTACTGTATCCACTTCGAAGTTCTCGTCCAGCTTGATGCTGAAGATTCTGTTGCACAGGCCGCGCTCGTCTTCGCAGTATTTGCAAATACCGAAATCCTTTTTGTCGTCAGACATTTCCTATGTTCATAGTTAAAACATTAATTGAAAATCGATAGAAGACAACTACCAGGATACTCAACACACAAATCCGGGGAACTCGATATTTCCTACATATTCTGGCAAAAGTCATGCCAAAATTCACGGAAAAATCCGGCATGACCTTTGCTAAAATAGGATATATCGAGCGCCTGAAATTTGCCGAAACGGAAATGAATCAACACTCCGGCAAAACATAGGCCACTCGGAGGTGTAACCTGCAAACATGACCGGCCACTTGGATATTGAGCAACACAAGATATACATTTCAAAATATCTTATAAGACTCAAATTAGCATGCATTCAATAAGCAAAAGTAAATCATCTCAGGCGTCCGTACATCGTCGAATACTATCACTAATACATCCCGAATAGTGTCATACATATAACATCACTAGTACAACTAAAACCCTAGCACACGACGGGTATCGGCGCGGGTGGTGGACACCCATAGAGAAGGAACCATCACGGGATTATAGCTCCAGTGAGATCCCTAGAGACCTGCAAGGTATTGTAGAACTTGTGCTCCAACACAAACAAGTAGCGACGGACGTGCGCGTCCTCCTCACTAACACGGTGACGCACCACCTCCGCGGAGTCCTCGAGCCTCTGGACCGTCACTGGCCCACGCGACCGCCACCAAAGAAGGTTCGGGTCAACGACAGGCTGGCTCTCACCAACCTGCGCCTCCCGGTAGGTAGCGCCTCCCAGTACCACCCCGGCGGAGCCCAGTCCTGGACATGGCCCATCTGGTCAAGCAGCTGTCGTCCTCCGCCGACTCGACGACGAGGATGCGGGATAGGCATCGTCCACGTCGATGCGGGAAAATTGCTTTAACTAAAAAAATAGCAACAAGTTCTTACTAACTAGTTCTATTAATTCAACTAGTTCTTACTAAAAATAAACTTACTATAAATAAAAATATTCAAGTACCTAATTAGTACCTAGTTCTTACTAACTAATTACTACATAAGAACTACTGCCCTAATTACCATCTAATTTGATGAACCTATAGGGGTGGAAAGTGGTAGCGGATATTCCAATTATCCAACTATAAAGTGAAATAAGTGGTCAAATTTTACTCGTTTTATGATTCATCTTAGAAATTTGATTCATTTCCACCCTTACATGAACCCTAACTAATTTGAGCCGCATCCGCATCCGATTCGTTTCCACCCTAACTAATTTGATGGAGGTAGAAACCCTAGGCAGAGATAGGGGAGAGGGAGGAGCAGGCGTGCTCACCTCGGGTGCCTGCGATGAGGGAGGGGAAGGCGGCGTCGAGGTCGTGGTTGGGGCTTCGGGGCGGCGTTGAGGTCGGGGGGCGGGGGCGGCGTCCTGGGCGGCGTTGAGGTCGGGGTCGAGGGCGGCGTCCGGGGCGGCGTTGAGGTCAGGGGTGGGGGCGGCGTTGAATCTGGGATCGGGGGCGGCGTAGAGGGTTTGCGGAGAGCGCACGGCGGCCGAGGGGCGACGGCGGCGGCGAGAGTGGAGTTGGATAATTGGGGAATGAAGTGTCCATGGGGAAGGACGAACCGCGTGGTTAAGTCAGAAATACTAGTAGCGCGTTCCAGAAAGGACGCTACTGCTACGTTAGCTACAGAGCGTTCTGGAATACACGCTAGTGGTACACCATTCTCTTTTTCCCTTTTTCATTTAGTTTTCTTCACATTTTTTTCCTTTCACCTTATTCTATTTCTTTCATTTTCAATTACCTTTCTATTTGCTATCCATTTAATTTTATATCCTCTATCAGTAGCGAGTTTAGACTAAAGCGCGCTGCTACAAAGAAAGTAGCGGTAGCGCGGTTCGTCATAGGTCGCTACTACTATGTGTAGCCTATCGGCTAAGCCGTGGGAATTTTAGTAGTAACGTGTTTAGAGGAAGACGCGCTACTGCTAGAACTTTATCTGCATCGCGGTTTTCGCAGGCTCGCTACTGCTACTTAGCACCAGCGTGCTTTTTTGACCCTCGCTACTGCTAAAGTTCTGTGTATAAGGTTTTCCCTAGTAGTGATGTGGAGCTTTGGCTCATCGTATGATGTATTCTCTTCCATGTCTTTTCTTTTTCTTGGTCTGGTAAACATGTCCTTCACATAGATAACCTGTGCCACATCATTGGCTAGGACGAACGGTTCTTCAGTGTACCCAAGATTTTTCTGATCCACTCTTGTCATTCCATACTGTGGGTCTACCTGTACCCCGCCTCCTGACAGATTGACCCATTTGCACTTAAATGAAGGGACCTTAAAATCATATCCATAGTCCAGTTCCCATATGTCAACTATGTAACCATAATATGTGTCCTTTCCCTTCTGGTTGTTGCATCAAAGCGGACACCGCTGTTTTGGTTGGTGCTCTTTTGATCTTGGTCAATCGTGTAAAATGTATTCCCATTTATCTCGTGTCCTTTGTAAATCAATACAGTCAAAGATGGTCCCCTCGACAACAAGTACAACTCATCACAAACAGTGTTGTCACCTCTGAGACGTGCTTCCAACCAACTGCTGAAAGTCCTGAGTGTTCACATGTAATCCAGTCGTCGCACTGCTCCGGGTGTTTGGAGCGCAGATTGTTCTTGTGTTCATCGACATACGGGGTCACCAAGGTAGAGTTCTGTAGAACTGTGTAGTGTGCTTCAGACCAAGAATATCTGTCCCTGCATATTATTGAGTCACTTCCGAGAGTGCCGTTTCCAGTCAGTCTCCCCTCATACTGCGATTTAGGGAGACCTATCTTCTTAAGGCCAGGAATGAAGTCAACACAAAACCCGATGACATCCTCTGTTTGATGGCCCATGGAGATGCTTCCTTCCGGACTAGCGCGGTTACAGACATATTTCTTTAGGACTCCCATGAACCTCTCAAAGGGGAACATATTGTGTAGAAATACAGGCCCCGGAATGACAATCTCGTCGACTAGATGAACTAGGACGTGCGTCATGATATTGAAGAAGGATGGTGGGAACACTAGCTCGAAACTTACAAGACATTGCGCCACATCACTCCTTAGCCTTGGTATGATTTCTAGATCGATCACCTTCTGAGAGATTGCATTGAGGAATGCACATAGCTTCACAATGGCTAATCGGGCGTTTTCCGATAGAAGCCCCCTCAATGCAACCGGAAATAGTTGCGTCATAATCACGTGGCAGTCATGAGACTTTAGGTTCTGGAACTTTTTCTTTGGTATATGTATTATTCCCCTTATATTCGACAAGAAGCCAGTCGGGACCTTCATACTGAGCAGGTATTCAAAGAAGATTTCTTTCTCTTCTTTCGTAAGAGCGTAGCTGGCAGGACCTTCATACTCCTTCGGAGGCATGCCGTCTTTTTCGTGCAAACGTTGCAGGTCGTCCGGTGCCTCAGGTGTATCTTTTGTCTTTCCATACATGCCCAAGAAGCCTAGCAGGTTCACGCAAAGGTTCTTCGTCACGTGCATCACGTCGATTGAAGAGCGGACCTCCAGGTCTTTCCAGTAGGGTAGGTCCCAAAATATAGATTTCTTCTTCCACATGAGTGCGTGTCCCTCAGTGTCATTCGGAACAGCTAGTGCGCCGGGACCCTTTCCAAAGATCACGTGTAAATCATTGACCATAGCAAGTACGTGATCACTTGTACGCATGGCGGGCTTCTTCCGGTGATCTGCCTCGCCTTTGAAATGCTTGCCTTTCTTTCGACATTGATGGTTGGTCGGAAGAAATCAACGATGGCCCAGGTACACATTCTTCCTGCGTTTGTATAGGTATATATTTTCAGTGTTATCTAAACAGTGTGTGCATGCGTGGTATCCTTTGTTTGTCTATCCTGAAAGGTTACTGAGAGCGGGCCAATCGTTGATGGTCACGAACAGCAACGCCTTTAAGTTAAATTCCTCTTGTCTGTGCTCATCCCATGTTCGTACACTGTTTCCATTCCACAGCTATAAAAGTTCTTCAACTAATGGCCTTAGGTACACATCAATGTCGTTGTCGGGTTGCTTAGGGCCTTGGATGAGAACTGGCATCATAATGAACTTCCGCTTCATGCACATCCAAGGAGGAAGGTTATACATACATAGAGTCACAGTCCAGGTGCTGTGATTGCTGCTCTGCTCCCTGAAAGGATTAATGCCATTCGCGCTTAAAGCAAACCATTCATTCCTTGGGTCCTTTGCAAACTCATCCCAGTACTTTCTCTCGATTTTCTCCACTTCGACCCGTCAGCGGGTGCTCTCAACTTCCCGTCTTTCTTACGGTCCTCACTGTGCCATCGCATCGACTTGGCATGCTATCCGTTTCTGAACAGACGTTTCGACCGTGGTATTATAGGAGCATACCACATCACCTTCGCAGGAACCCTCTTCCTGTGGGGCTCGCCGTGAACATCACCAGGGTCATCTCGTCTGATCTTATACCGCAATGCACCGCATACCGGGCATGCGTTCAGATCCTTGTATGCACCGCGGTATAGGATGCAGTCATTAGGGCATGCATGTATCTTCTCCACCTCCAATCCTAGAGGGCATACGCCCTTCTTTGCTGCGTATGTACTGTTGGGCAATTCCTTATCCTTTGGAAGCTTCTTCTTCAATATTTTCAGTAGCTTCTCAAATCCTTTGTCAGGCACAACATTCTCTTCCTTCCATTGCAGCAATTCCAGTACGGTACCGAGCTTTGTGTTGCCATATTCGCAATTGGGGTGCAACCCTTTTTTGTGATCCTCTAACATGCGATCGAACTTCAGCTTCTCCTTTTGACTTTCGCATTGCGTCCTTGCATCGACAATGACCCGGCGGAGATCATCATCATCGGGCACATCGTCTGGTTCCTCTTGATCTTCAGCAGCTTCACCCGTTGCAGCATCATTGGGCACATCGTCTGGTTCCTCTTGATCTTCACCAGCTTCCCCCGTTGCAGCATCACCGTATTCAGGGGGCACATAGTTGTCATCGTACTCTTCTTCTTCGTCGTCTTCCATCATAACCCCTATTTCTCCGTGCCTCGTCCAAACATTATAGTGTGGCATGAAACCCTTGTAAAGCAGGTGGGTGTGAAGGATTTTCTCGTTAGAGTAAGACATCATATTCCCACATTTAGTGCATGGACAACACAAAAAACCATTCTGCTTGTTTGCCTCAGCCGCATCGAGAAACTCATGCACGCCCTTAATGTACTCGGAGGTGTGTCTGTCACCGTACATCCATTGCCGGTTCATCTGCGTGCATTATATATAATTAAGTGTCCAAATTAGTAGAAGTTCATCATCACATTAAAACTAAAGTACATACATAGTTCTCATCTACCAACATATAGCTCTCCAGAGCATCTAATTAATTAAACCATACATTGAAACTATGTAAAACATTTAAATGCGAAAACAAAGGTGATCATAATCGCAACCAAGGTAACAATTGATCCAACGGCATAATGATACCAAGCCTCGGTATGAATGTCATATTTTCTAATCTTTCTAATCTTCAAGCGCATTGCATCCATCTTGATCTTGTGATCATCGACGACATCCGCAACATACAACTCCAATATCATCTTCTCCTCCTGAATTTTTTTTATTTTTTCCTTCAAGAAATTGTTTTCTTCTTCAACTAAATTAAACTCTCGACAATAGGGTCGGTTGGAATTTCCGGTTCACATACATCCTAGATAAATAAAATCTATGTCACGTTGGTCTGCATAATTTTCATAAACAATAAATGAACCAATAGTTATAAAGATAATATATATACCACATCCGAATCATAGACAGGACGAGGGCCGACGGGGGCGGATACCAAAACTATTGCACTATATAAGATGCAATAATAAAAGTAAGAAAATAATACAAGTATCTATGTAAACATACAAGTAAGAATATTTTTTCCTTTCAGAAAGAAGATAAGAACAAGAGGCTCACCACGGTGGTGCCGGCGATGAAGACGGGGACAGGGCGTGACGGACCGCTAAACCTAGACAAATATTGATGAAAATGGAGCTTGGAGGTCGAGCTTGGAGAGGAGAAAGCTTAAGTAGTGTGGCTCGGGCATTCCATCGAACACCTTGTGTGCATAGGAGGTGAGCTAGAGCACCACCAAGCCCTCTTCCCCTCAGCCAGAAAAAACAGAGCAGTGTGATCTGCTCTTGCGCAAGGGGGGTATATATAGGCACCACCACTGGTCCCGCTTGGTGGCATGAACCGGGACTAAAGGGGAGCCTTTGGTCCCGGTTCATGCCACCAACCGGGACCAATGGTGGTGGGCCAGGAGCGAGGCCCATTGGTCCCGGTTCGTCCCACCAACCGGGACCAAAGGTCCAGACGAACCGGGACCAATGGCCCACGTGGCCCGGCCGGCCCCCTGGGCTCACGAACCGGGTCCAATGCCCCCATTGGTCCCGGTTCTAGACTGAACCGGGACTAATGGGCTGACTCGGCCTGGACCTTTGCCCCCTTTTCTACTAGTGGTCAACGAAGAACCGACATCGTGGTTGAAGCAGTAGATGACGGTGTCGTGGTTGAAGCAGTATACGATGCAGTAGCTAATCACCAGGGCCATCGCGGCAGGATCCCCCGAGAGAAGGTGGGTGCGGATCCGCCGTTGGCCCCCCGTCCCCATCCATCCATAGGTGATGGGTGGGTTTCGGCCGCTGTTGCCACATCCGTAGATCTCAAGAGGAAGGGAGGGAGGAAGGTCGCCGGTGGGGGTGGTAGTCCGCTAGCGGCGGGACTAGAGAGGAGTCGGGGGAGGGAGAGGAGTCGGGGAGGGAGTGGACCTCTAGCTGAAGGAAATATGCCCTAGAGGCAATAATAAAGTTATTATTTATTTCCTTATAATCATGATAAATGTTTATTATTCATGCTAGAATTGTATTAACCGGAAACATAATACATGTGTGAATACATAGACAAACAAAGTGTCACTAGTATGCCTCTACTTGACTAGCTCGTTAATCAAAGATGGTTATGTTTCCTAACCATGAACAATGAGTTGTTATTTGATTAACGAGGTCACATGATTAGTTGAATGATCTGATTGACATGACCCATTCCATTAGCTTAGCACACGATCGTTTAGTATGTTGCTATTGCTTTCTTCATGACTTATACATGTTCCTATGACTATGAGATTATGCAACTCCCGTTTGCCGGAGCAACACTTTGGGTGCTACCAAACGTCACAACGTAACTGGGTGATTATAAAGGAGCATTACAGGTGTCTCCGAAGGTAGAAGTTGGGTTGGCGTATTTCAAGATTAGGATTTCTCACTCCGATTGTCGGAGAGGTATCTCTGGGCCCTCTCGGTAATACACATCACATAAGCCTTGCAAGCATTGCAACTAATATGTTAGTTGTGAGATGATGTATTACAGAACGAGTAAAGAGACTTGCCAGTAACGAGATTGAACTAGGTATTGGATACCGACGATCGAATCTCGGGCAAGTAACATACCGATGACAAAGGGAACAACGTATGTTGTTATGCGGTCTGACCGATAAAGATCTTCATAGAATATGTAGGAGCCAATATGGGCATCCAGGTCCCGCTATTGGTTATTGACCGGAGACATGTCTCGGTCATGTCTACATTGTTCTCGAACCCGTACGGTCCGCACGCTTAAGGTTACGATGACAGTTATATTATGAGTTTATGCATTTTGATGTACCGAAGGTTGTTCGGAGTCCCGGATGAGATCACGGACATGACGAGGAGTCTCGAAATGGTCGAGACGTAAAGATTGATATATTGGAAGCCTATGTTTGGACATCGGAAGTGTTCCGGGTGAAATGGGGATTTTACCGGGTTACCGGGAGGGTTACCGGAACCCCCCGGGAGCCATATGGGCCTTCATGGGCCTTAGTGGAAAGGAGAAAGGGGCAGCCCAAGGTGGCTGCGCCTCTTCCCCCTCCCCCAGTCCTATTAGGACTAGGAGAAGGTGGCCGGCCCCCCTCTCTCCCTTCCCCTTCGAGCAATCCTAGTTGGACTAGGATTGGGGGGAGGAATCCTACTCCCAGAGGGAGTAGGACTCTCCTGCGCCTCCCTCCTTGTCCGGCCAGCCCCCCCTCTACTCCTTTATATACGGAGGCAGCGGACACCTCTAGACACACAAGTTGATCCACGTGATCTATTCCTTAGCCGTGTGCGGTGCCCCCTGCCACCATATACCTCGATAATACTGTAGCGGAGTTTAGGCGAAGCCCTGCTGCTGTAGTACATCAAGATCGTCACCACGCCGTCATGCTGACGGAACTCTTCCCCGACACTTTGCTGGATCGGAGTCTGGGAATCGTCATCGAGCTGAACGTGTGCTCGAACTCGGAGGTGCCGTAGTTTCGGTGCTTGATCGGTTGGATCGTGAAGACGTACGACTACTTCCTCTACGTCGTGTCATCGCTTCCTCAGTCGGTCTGCGTTGGGTACGTAGACAACACTCTCCCCCTTATTGCTATGCATCAGATGATCTTGCGTGTGCATAGGAATTTTTTTGAAATTACTACGAAACCCAACAGTGACATCCGAGCCTAGGTTATTCATGTTGATGTTATATGCACGAGTAGAACACAAGTGAGTTGTGGACGATACAAGTCATACTGCCTACCAGCATGTGATACTTTGGTTCGGCGGTATTGTTGGACGAGACGACCCGGACCAACATTACGCGTACGCTTACGCGAGACCGGTTCCCTCGACGTGCTTTGCACATAGATGGCTTGCGGGCGACTGTCTCTCCAACTTTAGTTGAACCAAGTATGGCTACGCCCGGTCCTTGCGAAGGTTAAAACGGAGTCTATTTGACAAACTATCATTGTGGTTTTTGATGCGTAGGTGAGATTGGTTCTTACTTAAGCCCGTAGCAGCCACGTAAAACATGCAACAACAAAGTAGAGGACGTCTAACTTGTTTTTGCAGGGCATGTTGTGATGTGATATGGTCAAGGCATGATGCTGAATTTTATTGTATGAGATGATCATGTTTTGTAACCGAGTTATCGGCAACTGGCAGGAGCCATATGGTTGTCGTTTTATTGTATGCAATGCAATCGCGATGTAATATTACTAAACGGTAGTGATAGTCGTGGAAGCATAAGATTGGCGAGACGACAATGATGCTACGATGGAGATCAAGGTGTCACGCCGGTGACAATGGTGATCATGACGGTGCTTCGGAGATGGAGATCACAAGCACAAGATGATGATGGCCATATCATATCACTTATATTGATTGCATGTGATGTTTATCCTTTTATGCATCTTATCTTGCTTTGATTAACGGTAGCATTATAAGATGATCTCTCACTAAATTATCAAGAAGTGTTCTCCCTGAGTATGCACCGTTGCCAAAGTTCGTCGTGCCCAGACACCACGTGATGATCGGGTGTGATAAGCTCTACGTTCAAATACAACGGGTGCAAAACAGTTGCACACGCGGAATACTTAGGTTATACTTGACGAGCCAAGCATATACAGATATGGCCTCGGAACACGGAGACCGAAAGGTCGAGCGTGAATCATATAGTAGATATGATCAACATAATGATGTTCACCAATGAAACTAATCCATCTCACATGATGATCGGACATGGTTTAGTTGATTTGGATCACGTGATCACTTAGAGGATTAGAGGGATGTCTATCTAAGTGGGAGTTCTTAATATGATTAAATTGAACTTAAATTCATCATGAACTTAGTCCTGGTAGTATTTTGCAAATCATGTTGTAGATCAATAGCTCGCGTTGTTGCTTCCCTGTGTTTATTTTGATATGTTCCTAGAGAAAATTGTGTTGAAAGATGTTAGTAGCAAAGATGCGGGTTGGATCCGTGATATGAGGTTTATCCTCATTGCTGCACAGAAGAATTATGTCCTTGATGCACCGCTAGGTGACGGACCTATTGCAGGAGCAGATGCATACGTTATGAACGTTTGGCTAGCTCAATATGATGACTACTTGATAGTTTAAGTGCACCATGCTTAACGGCTTAGAATCGGGACTTCAAAGACATTTTGAACGTCATGGACCATATGAGATGTTCCAGGAGTTGAAGCTAATATTTCAAGCAAATACCCGAGTTGAGAGATATGAAGTCTCCAACAAGTTCTATAGCTAAAAGATGGAGGAGAATCGCTCAACTAGTGAGCATGTGCTCAAATTGTCTGGGTACTACAATCGCTTGAATCAAGTGGGAGTTAATCTTCCAGATAAGATAGTGATTGACAGAATTCTCTAGTCACCATCACCAAGTTAGTAGAACTTCGTGATGAACTATGATATGCAAGGGATAACGGAAACGATTCCCAAGCTCTTCGTAATGCGGAAATTGACGAAGGTAGAAATCGAGAAAAACATCAAGTGTTGATGGTAGACAAGACCACTAGTTTCAAGAAAAGGGTAGAGGGAAGAAGGGGAACTTCAAGAAGAACATCAAGCAAGTTGCTGCTCAAGTGAAGAAGCCCAAGTCTGATCCTAAGCCTGAGACTAAGTGTTTCTACTGCAAAGGGACTGGTCACTAGAAGCGGATCTACCCCAAGTGATTGGCGGATAAGAAGGATGGCAAAGTGAACATAAGTATATTTGATATACATGTTATTGATGTGTACTTTACTAGTGTTTATAGCAAACCCTCAGTATTTGATACTAGTTCAGTTGCTAAGATTAGTAACTCGAAACGGGAGTTGCAGAATAAACAGAGACTAGTTAAGGGTGAAGTGACGATGTGTGTTGGAAGTGGTTCCAAGATTGATATGATCATCGTCGCACACTCCCTATACTTTCGGGATTAGTGTTGAACCTAAATAAGTGTTATTTGGTGTTTGCGTTCAGCATGAATATGATTTGATCATGTTTATTGTAATACGGTTATTCATTTAAGTAAGAGAATAAATTGTTGTTCTGTTTACATGAATAGAACCTTATATGGTTACACACCCAATGAAAATAGTTCGTTGGATCTCGATCTAGTGATACACATAATCATAATATTGAAACCAAAAGATGCAAAGTTAATAATGATAAGTGCAACTTGTTTGTAGCACTGCCGTTTAGGTCATATTGGTGTAAAGCGCATGAAGAAACTCCATACTGATGGGATTTGGGAATCACTTGATTATGAATCACTTGATGCTTGCGAACCATGCCTTTTGGGCAAGATGACTAAAACACCGTTCTCCGGAACAATGAAGCAAGCAACAGATTTGTTGGAAATCATACATACTGATGTATGTGGTCCGATGAATATTGAGGCTCGCGACAGGTATCATTATTTTCTGATCTTCATAGATGATTTGAGCAGATATGAGTATATCTACTTGATGAAACATAAGTATGAAACATTTGAAAAGTTCAAAGAATTTCAGAGTGAAGTGAAAAATCATCGTAACAAGAAAATAAAGTTTCTACGATCTGATCGTAGAGAAGAGTATTTGAGTTACGAGTTTGGCCTTCAGTTAAAAACAATGTGAAATAGTTTCACTACTCATGCCACCTGGAACACCACAATGTAATGGTGTGTCCGAACATCATAACCGTACTTTATTAGATATGGTGCGATCTATGATGTCTCTTACCGATCTACCACTATCGTTTTGGGTTTATGCATTAGAGACAGCTGCATTCACGTTAAATAGGGCACCATCTAAATCCGTTGAGACGACACCGTATGAACTATGGTTTGGCAAGAAACCTAAGCTGTCGTTTCTTAAATTTGGGGTTGTGATGCTTATATGAAAAAGTTTCATCCTGATAAGCTCAAACTCAAATCGGAGAAATATGTCTTCATAGGATACCCAAAGGAGACTGTTGGGTACACCTTCTATCACAAATCCGAAGGCAAGACTTTTGTTGCTAAATTCGGAGTTTTTCTAGAGAAGGAGTTTCTCTCGAAAGAAGTGAGTGGGAGGAAAGTAGAACTTGACGAGGTAACTGTACCTGCTCCCTTGTTGGAAAGTGGTACATCACAGAAAATTGTTTCTGCGACACCTACACCAATAAGTAAGGAAGTTAATGATAATGATCATGAAACTTCAGAACAAGATACTACTGAACCTCGTAGATCAACCAGAGTAAGATCCGCACTAGAGTGGTTCGGTAATCCAGTTCTGGAAATCATGCTACTAGATCATGATGAACCTACGAACTATGAAGAAGCGATGGTGAGCCCAGATTCCGCAAAGTGGCTTGAAGCCATGAAATCTGAGATGGGATCCATGTATGAGAACAAAGTATGGACTTTGATTGACTTGCCCAATGATCGGCGAGCCATTGAGATTAAATGGATCTTCAAGGGGAAGAGGGACGTTGATAGTAGCGTCACTATCTACGAAGCTAGAATTGTCGCAAAAAGGTTTTTCGACAAGTTCAAGGTGTTGACTACGATGAGAGTTTCTCTCTCGTATCTATGCTTAAGTCTGTCCGAATCATGTTAGCAAATTGCCGCATTTTATGAAATCTGGCAAATGGATAAACAAAACTGCATTCCTGAATGGATTTCTGGAAGAAGAGTTGTATATGATGCAACCAGAAGGTTTTGTCGATCCAAAGGGAGCTAACAAAGTGTGCAAGCTCCAGCGATCCATTTATGGAATGGTGCAAGCCTCTCGGAGTTGGAATAAACGCTTTGATAGTATGATCAAAGCATATAGTTTTATACAGACTTGCGATGAAGCCTGTATTTACAAGAAAGTGAGTGGGAGCACTACAACATTTCTGATAAGTATATGTGAATGACATAATGTTGATCGGAAATAATGTAGAATTATTCTGTAAAGCATAAAGGGGTGTTTGAAAGGAGTTTTTTTTCAAAGAAAGACTTCGGTAAATGCTGCTTACATATTGAGCTTCAAGATCTATAGAGATAGATCAAGACGCTTGATAAGTTTTTCAATGAGTACATACCTTGACAAGATTTTGAAGTAGTTCAAAATGGAACAGTCAAAGAAAAAGTTTCTTGCCTGTGTTACAAGGTGTAAAGTTGAGTAAGACTCAAAGCCCGACCACGGCAGAAGATAGAAAAGAATGAAAGTCATTCCCTATGCCTTGGCTATAGGTTCTATAAAGTATGTCATGCTGTGTACCAGATCTATTGTATACCCTGCACTGATTTGACAAGGGAGTACAATAGTGATCTAGGAGTAGATCACTGGACAGCGGTCAGAATTATCCTTAGTGAAATAAGGATATGTTTCTCGATTATGGACGTGAGAAAAAGGTTCATCGTAAAGGGTTACATCGATGCAAGTTTTTGACACTGATCCAGATGATTCTAAGTCTCAATCTGGATACATATTGAAAGTGGGAGCAATTAGCTAGAGTAGCTCCGTGCAGAGCATTGTTGACATAAATATTTGCAAAATACTTACGGATCTGAATGTGACAGACCCGTTGACTAAGATTCTCTCACAAGCAAAACATGATCACACCTTAGTACTCCTTGGGGGTTAATCACATAGCGATGTGAACTAGATTACTGAATCTAGTAAACCCTTTGGGTGTTGATCACATATCGATGTGAACTATGGGTGTTAATCACATGGTGATGTGAACTATTGCTATTAAATCACATGGCGATGTGAACTAGATTATTGACTCTAGTGCAAGTGGGAGACTGAAGGAAATATGCCCTAGAGGCAATAATAAAGTTATTATTTATTTCCTTATAATCATGATAAATGTTTATTATTCATGCTAGAATTGTATTAACCGGAAACATAATACATGTGTGAATACATAGACAAACAAAGTGTCACTAGTATGCCTCTACTTGACTAGCTCATTAATCAAAGATGGTTATGTTTACTAACCATGAACAATGAGTTGTTATTTGATTAACGAGGTCACATCATTAGTTGAATGATCTGATTGACATGACCCATTCCATTAGCTTAGCACACGATTGTTTAGTATGTTGCTATTGCTTTCTTCATGACTTATACATGTTCCTATGACTATGAGATTATGCAACTCCCGTTTGCCAGAGGAACACTTTGGGTGCTACCAAACGCCACAACGTAACTGGGTGATTATAAAGGAGCATTACAGGTGTCTCCGAAGGTAGATGTTGGGTTGGCGTATTTCGAGATTAGGATTTGTCACTCCGATTGTCGGAGAGGTATCTCTGGGCCCTCTCAGTAATACACATCACATAAGCCTTGCAAGCATTGCAACTAATATGTTAGTTGTGAGATGATGTATTACGGAATGAGTAAAGAGACTTGCCGGTAACGAGATTGAACTAGGTATTGGATACCGACGATCGAATCTCGGGCAAGTAACATACCGATGACAAAGGGAACAACGTATGTTGTTATGCGGTCTGACCGATAAAGATCTTCATAGAATATGTAGGAGCCAGTATGGGCATCCAGGTCCCGCTATTGGTTATTGATCGGAGACATGTCTCGGTCATGTCTACATTGTTCTCGAACCCGTAGGGTCCGCACGCTTAAGGTTACGATGACAGTTATATTATGAGTTTATGCATTTTGATGTACCGAAGGTTGTTCGGAGTCCCGGATGAGATCACGGACATGACGAGGAGTCTCGAAATGGTCGAGACGTAAAGATTGATATATTGGAAGCCTATGTTTGGACATCGGAAGTGTTCCGGGTGAAATCGGGATTTTACAGGGTTACCGGGAGGGTTACCGGAACCCCCCGGGAGCCATATGGGCCTTCATGGGCCTTAGTGGAAAGGAGAAAGGGGCAGCCCAAGGTGGCTGCCCCTCTTCCCCCTCCCCTAGTCCTATTAGGACTAGGAGAAGGTGGCCGGCCCCCCTCTCTCCCTTCCCCTTCGAGGAATCCTAGTTGGACTAGGATTGGGGGGAGGAATCCTACTCCCAGAGGGAGTAGGACTCTCCTGCGCCTCCCTCCTTGGCCGGCCAGCCTCCCCCCCCTCTACTCCTTTATATACGGAGGCAGGGGACACCTCTAGACACACAAGTTGATCCACGTGATCTATTCCTTAGCCGTGTGCGGTGCCCCCTGCCACCATATACCTCGATAATACTGTAGCGGAGTTTAGGCGAAGCCCTGCTGCTGTAGTACATCAAGATCGTCACCACGCCGTCGTGCTGACGGAACTCTTCCCCGACACTTTGCTGGATCGGAGTCCGGGAATCGTCATCGAGCTGAACGTGTGCTTGAACTCGGAGGTGCCGTAGTTTCGGTGCTTGATCGGTTGGATCGTGAAGACGTACGACTACTTCCTCTACGTCGTGTCATCGCTTCCGCAGTCGGTCTGCGTTGGGTACGTAGACAACACTCTCCCCCTCGTTGCTATGCATCACATGATCTTGCGTGTGTGTAGGAAAATTTTTGAAATTACTATGAAACCCAACACTAGCCAGGGCGGGGAGGGGAGGTGGAGGCCGTGGTTATGGTCGCCGACGGTGTTGAAGTGGTGAGCACCGCCACAGGAGAGAGAGAGGGGACGCTGGAGAGAGAGATGGATGGGTGGGGGCTGGTTGAGAGGAGGAGCGCCGCCGGCCGGTGAGATCGGGGGAGACGAGGTGGAGGGAGGGGTCGGGGAAGAGGATTTGATCGAATCGTGTGAGGCAAGAAAGAAAGGAGGCGGGGGTGGATGGAAAATGACCAGAGGACAGAGCTAGGGTTTCGGGGTTGGTGTGGAAGGGTTGAGGACGGCCGTTGGATCTGCGAGCATCCGATGGCGTATGATGCACGATCCGCGTGAGACGTCCACGGACCAATCACAATGCAGTATGATGTTATGACCATCTAAATAGGTAATAGTTGCCTAAAAATAATGTGTTAAAATCATGTAATGTCATATTGTGCACAAATGATCAATCTCATGGCCACATTCTAGGCATAGTTTGTTCAAATGATCTCATATTGTGCACAAGGGTGCATCTTCGAATTCCAAACAATGAGTTTTCATTTTCTTTGCATGGAAAATACATTTTCCATTTCCGAGTGCCCGAAATGAGTTTTTTTTGTGAAGGACCTCCCAAATAATTGTTGCAAAATTGGACCAAATCAATTTTCTAAAATACTAGGACATATTTAATGCACAACTGAAGAAATGGTCGGGTGTAAAAAGTTTTGATCCGCCGATTCAGCTGGAAGCGGATCAAATTTGAACTGTAGCTACCATGTAGTTTGCTCTTTATTTTTTTCAAAAATCATTTCTAGGTACATAAGTATCTATTTAATCAGAGAATACCCAAGAAAATTCCATGATTCAACCACTAGCTAGGAACGGTCATTCCCGCCGTTTTGATCGCATTTTGAAACGGGCATAAAAAATAAAAATAAAACAAAAAATTGGGAAACCTTCGCATTATGTCATTATTTGTGGCAAAGTTCCTAGGAAAGATAACAAACTTGTAATACATCAATTATTTTTTAAAAGTGTTCTCAGAATCGAGCTATCACGTGTGGAGATCAATGGCTTTCAAGACAAATGATCAATATTATGGCCACATTCATGGCATATTTTGTTCAAATGATCTCATATTATGCACAAGGGTGCATATTGGAATGGAAAACAATGTTGCCTAAGGAAGTTTTCATTTTCTTTGGACGAAAAAACCACTTTCCATTTTTTGAGTGTCCAAAAGGAGGTTTTTTTGTGAAGGACCTCCCAAATAATTGTTGCAAAATTGGACCAAATCAATTTTCTAAAATACTAGGACATATTTAATGCACAATTGACAAAATGGTCTGGTGCAAAAAGTTTTGATCCACCTCTGGTGAAAAAGACAAATTCCTGCCGATTCAGTTGGAAGCGGGTCGAATTTGAACTGTAGTTGCCTCGTAGTTTGCTCTTTATTTTTTCCAAAAATCATTTCTAGGTACATAAGTATCTATTTAATCAGAGAAACACCAAAAAAATTCCAAGATTCAACCACTAGCTAGGAACGGTCATTCCCGCCATTTTGACTGCATTTTGAAACGGGCATAAAAAATTCAAAAAAAATTAAAAAATTGGGAAACCTTCGCATTGTCTCATTATACGTGGCCAAGTTCCCAAGAAAAATAATAAACTCGTAATACGTCAATTATTTTAAAAGAGTCTTCTCAGAAACGAGCTATCACGTGTGGAGATCAATGGCTTTAAAGCCAAATAATCAATCTTATGGCCACATTCATGGCATAGTTTGTTCAAATGATCTCATATTGTGCACAAGTGTGCATATGTGAATGGCAAACAATGTTGCCTAAGGAAGTTTTCTTTTTCTTTGGACGAAAGAACCATTTTCCATTTTTCGAGTGCCTAAAAGGAGGTTTTTTTGTGAAGGACTCCCAAATCATTGTTGCAAAATTGGACCAAATCATTTTCTAAAATACTAGGCCATATTTAATGCACAATTAACCAAATGGTTGGGTGTAAGAAGTTTTTATCCACCTCTGGTGAAAAAGACAAATTCCCGCCGATTCAGCTGGAAGCGGGTCAAATTTGAACTATAGTTGCCTCGTAGTTTGCTCTTTATTTTTTACAAAAATCATTTCTAGGTACATAAGTATCTATTTAATCAGAGAAACACCAAAAAATTCCAAGATTCAACCACTAGCTAGGAACGATCATTCCCGCAGTTTTGATCACATTTTGAAACGGGCATAAAAAAATCAAAAAAATCAAAAAATTGGGAATCCTTCACATTGTGTCATTATATGTGGCCAAGTTCCCAAGAAAAATAATAAACTTGTAATACGGCAATTATTTTAAAAAAAGTGTTCTCAGAAATGAGCTATCATGCGTGAAGATTCATGGCTTTCAAGCCAAATAATCAATCTTATGGCCACATTCGTGGCCTAGTTTGTTCAAATGATCTCATATTGTGCACAAGGGTGCATCTTTGAATTCCAAACAATGTTGCCTAAGGGAGTTTTCATTTTCTTTGCACGGAAAATACATTTTCCATTTTCCGAGTGCCCAAAATGAGTTTTTTTTGTGAAGGACCTACCATATATTTGTTGCAAAATTGGACCAAATAAATTTTCTAAATTACTAGGCCATATTTAATGCACAATTGACAAAATGGTTGGGTGTCAAAAATATTGATCCACCTCTGGTGAAAAAGACAAATTCCCGCAGATTCAGCAGGAAGCGGGTCAAATTTGAACTGCAGCTGCCTCATAGTTTACTACTTATTGTTTCCAAAAATCGTTTATAGTTACATAAGTACCTATTTAATCATAGATACATGGTTTGGTGGCGATACGTCGAGGTTTGGGCGGTGGCCGAGGCCCCCAACTCTAGAGCGCGTAAACTCGCATGCCCGCCGCAAATATCATATAGCATATCCAGTAACCTGACCCTTACAGAAAAGTTTAGTTTGTTCAGAACTCATTAATTTAATCAGCAAATATTATGGTAATAAATTGCTTTGGTACATGAAGGAAAAAAGGAGATTGAACACTAGGTTGTGTGGATGTGGACCAACAAAGATGAATTGATTCCTGTAGTTGATGTGAAGTTCATAAAGTGGTAGCCTAATGTGATTTATTCTCCATATACATGGTAGCTGACTCTTCTATTTCATAGCATAGATATTCTGCTGTACATTGCAGTACATTGCTTCTGTCAAATTGAAAAACAAACAGGCTTCAATAAGAAATAATTCCAGTGACTCTAGTATCAAGTGAATATCTTGGTTCGATAGTTGGATGCGGCTTCGAAGCTCTGATATGAATAGCAGTACAATTACTATTGGAAAGGGTACAATGGACTGTATATTTCTTCAAGCTGTAGTACGACAGTTGCTTCTCATTGCAACTAGATGACCCGGTGCGCCAAATGGCGCAGCTACCCAATTGAAACCATGTTCGTGTTGAGAAATATTTGCCTTTTTTAGTAACTTTATGTTTGATCAAGGATAGAGACCATGTCAAACCCGAAGTGTTTTGAACGTGTATTTGGACAATGTGCCATTTAGCTCTATGTTACCCAAGTAAGGTGCAAGGTCCAAATTCAAGCATCAAGGGTAATGATTCTAAACCTTTTGTAACAGAAACCTATGCATTTGTTAGTCGAGCGCCTAAATAGAGGAATTGCTATGGCAGTGGCCTGACATGGGTCTGCTGGTGTCAAAGCTTTGCCTTAGAAAGCTGCACAAAATATATCATGTGCATGCCCAAAAATGTGCTGAGTTGACGATCTCCGGACCCCATGGTCAGACCGTTGCTATGGCGCAGCAGAGCTGAGAAACGTTCTTCAGAAACACACCCATCTAGCGGTAAACCTAGTTTGATAAGTAAGCAGATCGCAGAAGATTCTGTGAGGAAAAGAGAAACCACAATCGTTATATGATGACACATTATTTAGCACGTTGTATCAAACATGGAACCCAAGAAGCGCTAGTTATACCGTACGTACATATCTAGTCCAACCGATGGAAGAATTGCTGCTTTGCTTTCTTTGGAGCGCCAGCCCCCTTTGCAGCAGCGTTTGTCCTGAGTTTCGTTCTTGGAGAAAAGAGGAGATATTTTAGTAATTTTGTTCATACCAGAAACGACCCACAGCTATAGAATGTAATTTCCATGGTAGCTTCAGTTCAGTTCTGTACATACATGAGTGTTTCTTCCTATAGTTTACATGAGAATAAAATAATCCATGACAAAAACCTGAGAACAATAGGGTTTTAGCTCACTGAGATTGTAGATTACACATGCATGTATTATCTCTTATGCACCAACAAAATAGCATATTAATATATATCAACATGTACAAATTGATTATTTAGGTGTTGAGTAGGAAGCGTACACACAATAAGGATTGATAACTTGATCAAGGAGGAAAATTCATTTCCTTAATAGCATTTGGCAGATCAAGCTATAGAATAACACTAGTAGAAAAAGGGGCTTTCGTTCGGGCCTGGCCAGCCCATTAGTCCCTGTTCTGCCACGAACCGGGACCAACGGAGGCATTTGTCCCGGTTCGTGAGCCCAGGGGGCCGGCCGGGGCCTCGTGGGCATTGGTCCCGGTTCGTCTAGGCCCATTTGTCCCGGCTCATGGCACGAACCAGGACCAATGAGCCTCGCTCCTGGCCCACAACCATTAGTCGCGGTTCGTGGCAGGAACCAGGACAGAAGGATGGCCTTTAGTCCCGGTTCCAGCCACGAAGCGGGACAAATGAGTTGCCTATATATACCCCATCGCCGGTGAGCAGAGCACTCCACGGTACTCTGTTTTTTGCTGGCCGGCCAGGAAGGGCATTTGGGTGCTCTGGCTCACCTCTTATGCATGTGAGGTGTTCGATGAAATACCCGAGCCACACTAGTTAAGCTTTCTCCTCTTGAAGCTCGACCTCCGAGCTCCATTTTTTTCGAGATTTGTCTAGGTTTAGCGGTCAGTCACGCCCCGTCCTCGTCTTCACCGCCGTCGATCGCCCGCGCCGATCTCGTCGCCGACACCACCGTGGTGAGCCTCTTGTTCTTATCTTCTTTTTGAAAGAAAAAAAATCTTACTTTAGATAGATACTTGTCTAATTTTCTTACTTTTGACACACATAATTATATATAATGCACGCAGATGAACCGGCAATGGATGTACGGTGATAGACACACCTCTGAGTACATTAAGGGCGTGCATAATTCTCTCGAAGTGGCTGAGGCAAACAAGCAGAGTGGTTTTATGTGTTGTCCATGCCCTAATTGTGGGAATACGAGGTCTTACTCGGACAACAAAATCCTTCACACACACCTGCTTTATAAGGGTTTCATGCCACACTATAATGTTTGGACGAAGCACGGAGAAATAGGGGTTATGATGGAAGACAACGAAGAAGAAGAGGACGATGACAACTATGTGCCCCCTGAATACGGTGATGCTGCAACGGGGGAAGCTGAAGATCAAGAGGAAGCTGAAGATCCAGAGGAACCAGACGATGTGCCCGATGATGATCTCCGCCGGGTCATTGTTGATGCAAGGGAAAAGTGCGAAAGTGAAAAGGAGAAGCTGAAGTTCGATCGCATGTTAGAGGATCATAAAAAAGTGTTGTACCCCAATTGCGAAGATGGCAACACAAAGCTCAGTACCGTACTAGAATTGCTGCAGTGGAAGGCAGAGAATGATGTGCCTGACAAAGGATTTGAGAAGCTACTGAAAATATTGAAGAAGAAGCTTCCAAAGGAAAACAAATTGCCCGATAGTACGTACGCAACAAAGAAGGTCATATGCCCTCTAGGATTGGAGGTGGAGAAGATACATGCATGCCCTAATGACTGCATCCTCTACCATGGTGCATACAAGGATTTGAACGCATGCCCAGTATGTGGTGCATTGTGGTATAAGATCAGATGAGATGACCCTGGTGATGTTGAGGGCGACCCCGCAGGAAGAGGGTTCCTGCGAAGGTGATGTGGTATGCTCCTATAATACCATGGTTGAAACGACTGTTCAGAAAGAAAGAGCATGCCAAGTTGATGCGATGGCACAGTGAGGACCGTAAGAAAGACGGGAAGTTGAGAGCACCCGCTGACGGGTCGCAGTGGAGAAAAATCGAGAGAAAGTTCTGGGATGAGTTTGCAAGTGACCCAAGGAACGTATGGTTTGCTTTAAGCGTGGATGGCATTAATCCTTTCGGGGAGCAGAGAAGCAATCACAGCACCTGGCCCGTGACTCTATGTATGTATAACCTTCCTCCTTGGATGTGCATGAAGCGGATGTTCATTATGATGTCAATTCTCATCCAAGGCCCTAAGCAACCCGGCAACGACATTGATGTGTACCTAAGGCCATTAGTTGAAAAACTCTTAAAGCTGTGGAATGGAACAGGTGTACATGCGTGGGATGAGCACATGGGGGAAGAATTTGACCTAAAGGCGTTGCTGTTCATGACCATCAATGATTGGCCCGCTCTAAGTAACCTTTCAGGACAGACAAACAAGGGATACCACGCATGCACACATTGTTTAGCTGACACCGAAAGTATATACCTGGACAGATGCAGGAAGAATGTGTACCTGGGCCATCATCGATTTCTCCCGACCAACCATCAATGTCGAAAGAAAGGCAAGCATTTCAAAGGCGAGGCAGATCACCGGAAGAATCCCGCCATGCATACCGGTGATCACGTACTTGCTATGGTCTCTAATTTAAACGTAATATTTGGAAAGGGTCCCGGCGGACTAGCTGTTCCGAATGACGCTGAGGGACGCGCACCCATGTGGAAGAACAAATCTATATTTTTGGACCTACCCTACTGGAAAGAGCTAGAGGTACGCTCTTCAATCGACGTGATGCACGTGACGAAGAACCTTTGCGTGAACCTGTTAGGCTTCTTGGGCATGTATGGGAAGACAAAAGATACACCTGAGGCAGCATGCCTCCAAAGCAGTACAAAGGTCCTGCCAGCTACGCTCTTACCAAAGAAGAGAAGTAAATATTTTTTTGAATTCCTGCTCAGTATGAAGGTCCCGAGTGGCTTCTCGTCGAATATAAAGGGAATAATAAATATTCCAGAGAAAAAGTTATAGAACCTAAAGTCTCAGGACTGCCACGTGATTATGACGCAACTTCTTCCGGTTGCATTGAGGGGGCTTCTACCGGAAAACGTCCGATTAGCCCTTATGACGCTATGTGCATTCCTCAATGCAATCTCTCAGAAGGTGATCGATCCAGAAATCATACCAAGGCTAAGGAGTGATGTGGCGCAATGTCTTGTCAGTTTCGAGCTGGTGTTCCCACCATCCTTCTTCAATATCATGACGCACGTTCTAGTTCATCTAGTCAACGAGATTGTCATTCTGGGCCCCGTATTTCTACACAATATGTTCCCATTTGAGAGGTTCATGGGAGTCCTAAAGAAATATGTCTGTAACCGTGCTAGGCCAGAAGGAAGCATCTCCATGGGCCATCAAACAGAGGATGTCAGTGGGTTTTGTGTTGACTTCATTCCTGGCCTTAAGAAGATAGGTCTCCCTAAATCGCGGTATGATGGGAGACTGACTGGACAAGGCATGCTAGGAGAGGACTCAATAATATGCAGGGACGGGCATTCTTGGTCTCAAGCATACTACACAGTTCTACAAAACTCTACCTTGGTGACTGTCGGTGTCAAAAACTGCAGATCTCAGGTAGGGGGTCCCGAACTGTGCGTCTAGGCGGATGGTAATAGGAGACAAGGGACACGATGTTTTTACCCAGGTTCGGGCCCTCTCGATGGAGGTAAAACCCTACTCCTGCTTGATTAATATTGATGATAGGGGTAGTACAAGAGTAGATCTACCACGAGATCAGAGAGGCTAAACCCTAGAAGCTAGTCTATGGTATGATTGTTGTTCGTCCTATGGACTAAACCCTTCGGTTTATATAGACACCGGAGAGGGTTAGGGTTACACAGAGTCGGTTACAATGGGAGGAGATCTCCATATCCGTATCGCCAAGCTTGCCTTCCACGCCAAGGAAAGTTCTATTCGGACATGGGACGAAGTCTTCAATCTTGTATCTTCATAGTCCAAGAGTCTGGCCAAAGGTTATAGTCCGGCTATCCGAAGACCCCCTAATCCAGGACTCCCTAAGTAGCCCCTGAACCAGGCTTCAATGACGACGAGTCCGGCGCGCAGATTGTCTTCGGCATTGCAAGGCGGGTTCCTCCTCCGAATACTTCATAGAAGATTTTGAACACAAGGATAGTGTCCGGCTCTACAAGATAAATTCCACATATTGCCATAGAGAGAATAGTATTTACACAAGTCTACTCTTCTAACGTATTTCGTAGCATGACATCACACCACAGCCAAGCCTTTATTCGAATCGTTTTACTGTCCCACCTTAGCGCGTTTTGTGAGGCGGTTTCCTTGGCACGTCTTGTCAAAGTAGAGATCGTGTCCCCTTAATTTATGGGATTCTCATCAATACGGACATGGGTAACCCAGTCGTGCCCGTTGGTATATTTCCTTGATCAAAGGCGAGTCCCGAACGGTTACGGGGAGGGCTCTTGGTATTCGACCCCTTTTATAGAGACCAAGGCCTTACTCCTTTATTTCAATCTCAACTGAGTTCGCCCTTCGCCTCGAGCTCCAACACCCAAGGTTCCAGATTCCAGGTCCTTCGGACCTTTGATGATGTCCGGTTCTGACCTTCGAGGCCGATGGATGCCTTCCTCCGTCATGGAGGAGGACGTGCTAAAGCTGAGAGAGGCCAGGTTCTTGACCGATGAAATCTCGCATAGGATGCTTGCTCAAGGGCAGGTAATTCCTACTCCCGAGCCTGGTGAGAGTGTTGTCTTCATGTCTCACTTCCTCCGAGGGCTCGGCTTCGCAACGGATCCCTTCCTGAGGGGGCTCAAGTTTTATTATGGGCTGGAATTTCACGACCTAGCTCCGGAGTCCATCCTCCACATCTCATCGTTTATCGTCGTGTGCGAAGCCTTCCTCCATGTTACTCCACACTTCAGACTATGGCTTAAGACCTTTAAAGTAGAGCCGAAGATGATCGAGGGATGGCACTCTGAGTGCGGAGGCGCTGTTATTAGCAAAAATGCTGACGCTCCATGGCCCGAGGGCTCTTTTCAAGAGGAGTTCAACTTATAGCAACAAGAGTAGTTTTATATCACAGCTCCCAGGGGCACCAAGTGGGTGGCGCCTCCTGCTTTCCGCTCGGGTCCCCCACCACGACTAGCGTCATGGGTCAATAAGGGGCTGGACTAGGGGCCGGCGAAGGACGTCCCCCTGTTGTAGGGCCGCATCCGAGATCTCCTAGAAAGGGACATCTTCCTGGTCGTGGTGACACAGGTTATGCTAATTCGCCGAGTTCTGCCCTACAAACGTCGCCCCCTCCGCCAGTGGGAGTTCAATCCGGAGGGACCGCGAGCTCTCCAACACTTTCTTGGCATAACACCCGTGGAGATGTACAAATTGTTCTTCGGATCACAAGTAATGTGTCCGGATGCTACGGAGGACGCAGGACTAAGCTGCAATCGTTCGGATACTCAAGTAAGTAGCCCTGTCTCCGGACACACCATCCGTTCATTCATCACAACATCACGCTTAAAAGAGTTGTCTTTGAAACATGAGTGGGTAGCGAAGGCGAAGTTAATCAGGTGTCCGGCCCCCTTTCCCGAGAACTCGCCGAATCCCGTGTTGACCAGGATGCTGGAGATTGTGCCTTTGGAAGAGAACGAGGAGGGGTACAAGGGAGCTACCGCCTCCTCGAAGGAGTCTGTTGGGAAAGGAGGAATCAAAAATTCCTCTACCCATGGGAAGAAGAGGACCGCCTCTAATGACCCAGAGACCATGGTCTCGAAGCAGGGGAAGAAATCTTCGGCAGACGGTCCTGCACCGGGGGATACCTCGGCCATACTGTGCCTCCAAGGGAATTAGCCCTCCACCGAGCTGTAAGTAGAGAGGGGAGTTTAAAATGAGAGACACCCCTGTTCTATTCCTGAGGAGAATAACCGAAATTTTACCTTGTAGTTCGGATCTCAGCCCTTCTCAGCAGAGCTCATCTTCGGGGGAGCTTCTTCCGAAGATGATGGAGAGCGGAACGCCTCCCCCTGTCATACCGCCTCACGAGGAAGGCGACCCTGAGGTGTCGTCACGGAGGGTTTCTCCGAATCCGGCAGGGCCGGAAGGCAGTCATATGGCCCCCCAAAGCCCTCCATATCCGGCCTTTGAAAAAGGCCATCGGACGAGTTCGGCACCGTCCGGTGCATGGCCGGAGGAGTTGAAGGATCTGCTCGGGCGAGCGTCTATCTCAAAAGAGCACCGTACGTTGATGGGTACGGTGATTGAAAGGATTTCATCCACGGAGAGCGGGTTGCACGAGTCCGTCGGGAGTTTACTGACAGGTTTTGAGGTACGCGAAATCATGTACCTTTTGACAGTTCCGCATATATAAGATGCGCCCTATGTAGATAGTAGCCCCTGAGACTCTGTGCGTTGTCAAAAGTGACGGCGCGCAGAGGATCATAATCCCAGGTATAATATGTCGCCCTTCCTATGTAGGTGGCGAAGTGTCCGGTGGCTAGCCGGACTGATGAATTTGCCGAACTAAAGCGGCAACTTAACGTGGTAGATGACGACATCGCGCTTGTCAACAAGCGGCTTGACGAGGCACAGGGTATGTAATTTCTCCGGAGACACCTGGTAAGAGAAGCTTGTTGCCCGTATCTTACATCATGTATGCTTGATGCGGATGGTGCCGCTGCCATGGAGAACCTTCGGGCGGAACTTGCCCGGGCCAAGGAGCAGGCCAAGAAAAGCGATGCTGCTTCCCTAAAGGCGGTTGAAGAGCTGAAAGCCGAACAGGCTGCTCACTGCCAAAGCAGAAAGGAAATGGCCGAGATGGCTGTAAAGTTGAAAAGCACTGCCGACCGCTGCAAGCTTCTTGAGAAAGAAGATCAGGAGGAACAGACGGACCTAGAGAAGGCCATTACAGAAGCCAAGGATGCTCGCTCTGCAATGAGAGCTATGAAGGAGGAGCTATGTCAGGCCGGAGATATCGCGGCTGGAAAGCCCTTTATGCTGCGGATGATGTTCGGGGATCCTAAATATGCTCCATTGGACCGGTTATGGAGTACGACGGACCCTTATCTGGATTTGGTGGCAAGTGTCGCGGACGCGGCCAAACACTTCCGAGATCAAAAGGATCGCGAAGTGGAAAAGCTCTTCTGGTCGCACTTCCACAATCCAGAGCGTCCACTTCCATTAACCGATCATTTAGCCGAATGGGCCGAGCTGAATAGGTTATCCGAACTCGCCATGAAGTATGTCGTGAGTCATCTGTGTCCAGAAAGGCCTGAGCCAAAAAGTTATTTTAGCTTGGTGCAGCAGTTCCTTGGTGCGGTGCCGCATATCAATGCAATGAAGAGGTCAGCATGCATAGAGGGTGCGCGGATGGCTCTTGCCCGTGTAAAAACATACTAGGCGGAGATGAAGGCCACTGCTATTGCATCCCACGACTCGGACGGGAGCCGAGTACCTGCCAAGCACTATTTTCAGAAAGTTCTGCAGGGCGCTCATTTAATAGAGACACGGTGCTCGAAGGATATTATGTTCGAATAACAAGTATTATTGGAAAACAATGTTTTGATCAAATATAAAAGCTTTTGATACTTGTGCCTTCAAGAATTTAAAACACCTCCTGTGCGGCCGTTAATGTATATGTGTATATAACCTGAAAGATGGCAGTCTTTGGCTTCAGCCCCCACGCATATAATGCGGGGGTGTTCGCAGAAGGCGCATTTTCACACTTGATCCAACGTCTTAGTCCCATTAAGGAGGTGATAGCGCAGCGAACTAATCAACCAGACTATAATGCTTTATCACTTTCACTTAGCCATAGGAGTTTGCCAGTGGGGCTACTATATAGCCCCTGGGGGCACCGCGCTCACCCGAATTCGGGGCGCATGTGTGCCTAGCCGGGAAACGACCCTTCGTTAATACGGAGGAATCCTAAAGATTTCGGCGGGTCATCGAGTGGTTGACCAGTCTCACGCTATATCATGACAGTCAATTTTCGGCTTTCTCTACTGAGGTGCTCGCGTGGCTGAACCGGGGCACAATCGCAGTAGTTCTCCTTGTGCCGCCTTAGCCGATAGAGCGGAACGTAAGGCAGCAAAACACAGGAGCCGGGCAAACCCAACATTTTACCAAAGACATGATTCGGAGCTGATGCATATAAGTCCAAACTCGCGACGTCGAACACTCCCTAAGGTATTCGGTCTTTTATGAAAACGGGCGGAACAGCGCCCTTGGTAATAAGCCCATGGTGTCTAGGTACGTGCAAAATTCTAACGTGGCCACATGCCAAGACGCCAGCCTCCTCCTTGGCTATACTGAGAATCCGGGGGATGTGTATCAACAAGAGACAGTAAAATAGGTTTACGCAGGGTCTTAATCTAAAAAGAATCCTTCGAACGGGTCCCTGCTTCATGTCTGCGCCTGTGTCTCCGTTGTGTCGTATCCTGGACGGGTGTAGCACGGTGTTCATCTGTAAAAGAGAAGAACTTAGTTGAAAAAGGGTCGTGCAAAATGTACGTTATACTAAATAAACAAAGTATAATTCAAAAAATGAGTAAAACTGAGCCTTATTGTCTCTTGTTTTGCATGCGCGGAGCCCCTTGTAAGGGGGTGTACGGCTATTAAGCCTTTATCAATTGTATGTTTATGTCAGACTCGTCGAGCCGCGTCCGTGGTCTTGACGACCTATTTAGGTGCTTTGATTGGCGAAGCCGCTTTAGTGTGTGGCTATCAGGGCAGCCGCACAGTCTTCCGCGCGGGGGGAACACTCAATGTTTCCCTTTAGTGATATGATGCCTCGTGAACTGGGCATCTTAAGCGTAAGAGATGCATAATGCGGTATTGCATTAAAGCGGGCGAAGGCCTCTCTTCCCAGGAGTGCTTGATAGCTACTTGAAAAAGGGGCGATGTGGAAGGTTAGCTTTTCGCGGCGGAAGTTATCAAGGGAGCCGAACATAACTTCTATCCGGAGAGAACCCCTGCAATGGGCATCCGGGCCTAGCATTACTCCTTGAAAGGAAGTGTTGCTATGGCAAATTTTTGTTGGGTCTATCCCCATTTTGCGGATTGTGTCCTGATATAGCAGGTTTAGACCACTGCCGCCGTCCATCAGGACATGTGTAAAGTGGAGTCCGTCTATTATCTGATCTAATATCAAGGCAGTCCAGCCTGCGTTCCCGATACTTCTAGAGTAATCCTGATGGTCGAACGTGATCGGTTTTGACAACCAGTGGCGAGACTCCTTTGGGATGGGCCGTATGGCGCATATCTCTATAGGCGCCACTCCTTTTGTCACGTGAAGTAAGTTTACTGTTTTGACTTCTTGTGGGAAATTCTTTTGTTTCTCGGTGCTCTGCTTGTGGGGTTCGTCATCGTCCTCACTTGGTGTGTCGAGCCCCTTGTGTTCAGTGTTGAGTTGGCCGGATTGCTTGAAGACCCAACATTCTCTATGGGTATGGTTTGCAGGCTTCCCGGGGGTGCTGTGGATTTGACATATCTTATCCAAGATTTTGTTTAGGTTAGATAGCTCGTCCCTGTTATCCTTGAGGGGCAGCTTTTTCTGATTCTGCTGAGAGCTTTTGAATCCGGCGTTGACTGTCGTGCTCTTCGAGCTGCTTTCCTTATTCCGGCGTTGTTCCTTGTTGCGTCGCGGTTTCCCGTTTCCATCCCTGACTTCGGATGTACTTGGGTCGCTGGTGCTGTATCTTGCCAACCAGCTGTCCTCTCCCGTGCAAAAGCGGGTAATGAGGCTTGTTAATGCGTTCATTGTTCTTGGCTTTTCTTGGCCAAGGTGTCTGGCGAGCCATTCGTCTCGAACGCTGTGTTTGAAAGCTGCTAAGGCTTCGACGTCCGGACAGTCGACTATCTGGTTCTTTTTAGTAAGAAATTTGTTCCAGAGTTTCCGGGCTGACTCTCCGGGCTGTTGAGTTATATGGCTTAAATCGTCTGCATCCGGAGGTCGGACATAGGTCCCTTGAAAATTTTCTCGAAAAGCATCCTCGTTCTCTTCCCAACTTCCAATGGTGTTTTCGGGAAGGCTTTTAAGCCAATGCCGGGCTGGCCCTTTGAGCTTGAGGGGCATGTATTTTATGTCGTGGAGGTCGTCTCCTCTGGCCTTGTGTATGTGGAGGATATAATCCTCAATCCATACTCCAGGGTATGTTGTTCCGTCGTACGCCTCTATGTTTACGGGCTTGAATCCCGCTGGAAATTCATGGTCTAGCACCTCATCGATGAAACATAGGGGGTGTGCGGCACCCCTGTACTTGGGTGTGCCGTGTTGTTCGGATATTTGTTGTGCTGCATTGCTTACTAGAGCTTGCTTTCTTGGCCCGTAGATAGATCTGGCTGGGCCGTCTTTGTGATGCGAATCCTTGGGTGGATCACGTGTTGATTTGTGTGCGGCGCCATATGCCGTTCTATGTTGGCCATGGGGTCATTTATCCGACCGGGTGGCTTCCTTATTTTTTTGATTTTTGGGTCTCTAGGGCCTCCTCATCAAATTCGGGCAGTAGCTTTTGCTTCAGGTAGCTCTTTGTGTGGCGACTATCGCCGTATTTGTCTGCGGTGTTGAGTACTTTGCTCCATCTAGTTCTGAGTGCATCTTCCACTGTTTTGAGCTTCCACTTCTGCTTTTTCAGGCTACGTGCAGTGGTGACGAGTCTTTTGTGTTAGTTCTTCTGCTCCAGCAATTTGTCCGGCGTGAGGTCGTCCGGACTGTTATCTCCACCGGTGACAGGTTGTTTGGTTTGTTTATCCAAGTTGCTCTGTTCGGACGGTTGCTCGATGGCATGTTCGTCGTCCACCGGTTCGCCCTGCTCTGTGGCCGGGTCTGTATGGCTGCTGTCTCTGTCGAGGCGGGGCTTGGAGTGGTGCTTACGTCGCCGCTTTGACTGCTTTTCGAGGGAACGATCCCTCGTTGTGTCCCTTTGTTCCTCGTTGTTTCTTCCTTTAGGTGTGTCCACCATGGATACATCGTGAGATGAGGTGGTTGTCCAGTGCCCTATAGGCGCTGGTTCCTGTTCGTCTCCTACATCATCGTCCATACCGTCGATGTCTTCGGAGTCAAAGTCCAGCATGTCGGTTAAATCATCGACAGTGGCTATGAATTGGGTGGTGGGTGGGCGTCGAATTTCTTCGTCGTCCACATCCCAATCCTGTTGGCCATAATCCGGCCAGGGCTCTCCCGACAAAGAGAGAGACTTTAGTGAATTTAGAATATCGCCAAAGGGCGAGTGCTGAAAAATATCAGCGGCGGTGAATTCCATGATCGGCGCCCAATCGGGTTCGATTGGCAAGGGCGCGGAGGGCTCGGAGTCCGGAGAGGAGTCCGGTACCTTGGAGTCACGGGCTTTGCCGAGGATAAGACTGGTGTTCGGCTCGATCGCCGTATAGATTGCAGCCCCCGAGGCGGTGTCCAGCCAGCCGTCCTCGATTGGCGCAGTCGGCTCCAAACTAAGGGTCGGAGCGGATACGGGTGCGGCCTCCAGGGCACTGTTTGGCGGCAGAGCTAGATCTTGCCCATCGTGATAGTGCGGCGCGCTCAGCTGTGCCTCAAATCCGTCGAAGATCAAGTCCCTCTGGATATTAGCCGCGTAGTTCAAACTTCCAAATCTGACCTGATGGCCAGGGGCGTAGCTTTCGATCTGCTCCAGATGGCCAAGCGAGTTGGCCCGTAGTGCGAAGCTGCCGAATACGAAGATCTGTCCGGGGAGAAAAGTCTCACCCTGGACCGCATCGTTGTTGATGATCGGAGGAGCCATCGGGCCTAAAAGTGATGACACGGAGGAACTCTCAATGAAAGCACCAATGTCGGTGTCAAAACCGGCGGATCTCGGGTAGGGGGTCCCGAACTATGCGTCTAGTCGGATGGTAACATGAGACAAGGGACACGATGTTTTTACCCAGGTTCGGGCCCTCTCGATGGAGGTAAAACCTTACTCCTTCTTGATTAATATTGATGATAGGGGTAGTACAAGAGTAGGTCTACCACGAGATCAGAGAGGCTAAACCCTAGAAGCTAGCCTATGGTATGATTGTTGTTCGTCCTATGGACTAAAACCTTCCGGTTTATATAGACACCGGAGAGGGTTAGGGTCACACAGAGTTGGTTACAATGGGAGGAGATCTACATATCCGTATCGCCAACTTTGCCTTCCACGCCAAGGAAAGTCCTATCCGGACACGGGACGAAGTCTTCAATCTTGTATCTTCATAGTCCAAGAGTCCGACCAAAGGTTATAGTCCGGCTATCCGAACACCCCCTAATCCAGGACTCCCTTAGTGACCCCGTATGTTGATGAACACAAGAACAGTCTGCGGTCCAAACACCTGGAGCAGTGTGACGACTGGATTACATGTGAACACATCAGGACTTTCAGCACTTGGTTGGAAACACGTCTCAGAGGTGAAACCACTGTTTGTGATGAGTTGTACTCGTTGTCCAAAGGACCATCTTCGACTGTATTGAGTTACAAAGGATACGGGATAAATGGGAATACATTTTACACGATCGCCCAAGATCAAAAGAGCACCAACCAAAACAGCAGTGCCCGCTTTGATGCAGTAACCGAGAGGGGAAAGGTCACATATTATGGTTACATAATGGACATATGGGAACTTGACTATAGACATGATTTTATGGTCCCTTTGTTTAAGTGCAAATGGGTTAATCTATCAGCAGGCGGGGTACAGGTAGACCCACAGTACGGAATGACAACAGCGGATCTGAACAATCTTGGGTACACTGACGAACCGTTCGTCCTAACCAATGATGTGGCACAGGTTATATATGTGAAGGACATGTCTACCAAACCGAGAAAAAGAAAAGATAAGGAAGTGAATACATCATACGATGAGCCAAAGCGCCACATAGTTCTTTCAGGAAAAAGGGACATTGTGGGAGTGGAGGGCAAGACAGACATGTCTAAAGATTATGAAAAGTTTCATGAAATTCCTCCCTTCAATGTCAAGGCTGACCCAAGCATCCTGATAAACGATGAAAATTTCCATGGTTACGGCGCAATAAGCAAAGCACACAAGCGAAAAAAAAGTGAAGACTTTCTCTCCACAACTATTATGATGATACCATGCTAACTTTCAACCTTTTCATACTTCATATGAAATGGCTGTTGTAACAGACGAGTTTCTGTAAGAAATCCTGATACTTCGAAACAGATTGTTCGTTTTGTACACGAAGTGCATCTAGTTTTTGCCGTAACCCTCTCTAGTTTTTGCACATGCTATGTGGGTGAAATGATGATACCATGCCAACTTTCAACCTTTCCAGAGTTCATTTGTAGTGCTTTTCAATTTCATGGTCTCATGAAATAATCCGTAAATGCATGGAAAATAACAAATATCATAAAAATAAATAAATAAGTAATTAGAAACAGAATAAACTGAACTTTAATAAAATATATAAGTAGAAACAAAATAAGATAAACTTTAATAACATAAATAAAATTTATGAATCTAAAATTATCAACGTATTTTCTGTTCAAAACATTATAAGCAACCTCTAGTATTACTGAAACTAAAATTATATAAAATTGATGCAACTAAAATTATCAAAGTTTTTTCTGTTTAAAATCATTAAAAGCAAAAAGAATTTTCATAAATAACTTTTTTTGTTAGAAACTTTAATAGCAAACAGAATTATCATAAAATAAAATAAATAAGTAATTAGAAACAAAATAAAAAAATAAATAAGTATTTTCTTGTAAGTAGAAACAAAATGAATAAATAAAGCAAAAAAGAAAAGAACTAAACTAGGAAAAAATAAAAAAAACGCCACCTACTGGGCCACCATGGCCTGAATACGACTAGAAACCAACCCATGGGCAAGGATTCATGCCCGTAGAAGGCCCAATAGGACCACAGGAAGATGCAATGTGTTTAGGCCCGAAAGCCTGCATTTGAGAGGAGCTCGAGAGGGCAGCGGGAGTGGGGCTTATAAACCACTCTCGAGCTCCCTCAGCTAGAAAGGTGGGACAAAACTTTCGTGCTGCGATGCGGGCAGCACAAGGCCTTTAGTCCTGGTTGGTGCCACCAACCAGTACTAAAGGCGTACATTGGTACCGGTTCATGCCAACAACCGGTACCAATGCGCACCCTTTAGTCCCGGTTTGTGGCTCCAACCGGGACCAAAGGCCTCTACTTCCCGCCCTTTGGGCTGCTGAAAAGCGACCTTTGGTCCCGGTTGGTGGCTCCAACCGAGACTAAAGGGGTGCTTTGGTCCCGGTTGCTGCCACGAACCGATGCTACCTCTTGAGCACTGCGTTGGTTTCTCCATGAAGAGGAAAGGGTGATGCAGCAAAGTAGCATAAGTATTTCTCTTAGTTTTTGAGAATCAAGGTATCAATCCAGTAGGAGGCTACGCGCGAGTCCCTCGTACCTACACAAAACAAATAAATCCTCGCAACCAACGCGATAAGGGGTTGTCAATCCCTACACGGTCACTTACGAGAGTGAGATTTGATAGATATGATAGGATAATATTTTTGGTATTTTTGTGATAAAGATGCAAAGTAAAATAAAAGCAAAGTAAAAAAGCAAAGTAAATAACTAAGTGTTGGAAGATTAATATGATGAAGATAGACCCGGGGGCCATAGGTTTCACTAGTGGCTTCTCTCAAGAGCATAATTATTTTACGGTGGGTGAACAAATTATTGTTGAGCAATTGACAGAATTGAGCATAGTTATGAGAATTTCTAGGTACGATCATATATATAGGCATCACGTCCGAGACAAGTAGACCGACACTGGTAGAAAAAGGGCCTGTTGTCCCGGTTCGTAAGGGCCTTTTGTCCCGGTTTTGGAACCGGGACTAAAGGGTCGGTACTAATGCCCTGTCCCTTTAGTCCCGGTTCAATCCAGAACCGGGACAGATGGGCCTCCACGTGGCCTGTGCGCGGAGCCTAGGCAGGAGACCCTTTGGTCCCGGTTGGTGGCACCAACCGGGACCAATAGGCATCCACGCGTCAGCATTTCTATGGCTGGGTTTTTT
>NC_057800.1:4858301-4886105 GCF_018294505.1 Triticum aestivum
TTTTTGAAGGGGGGGGGGGTTGGGGGTTTTGGGGGGTTAATTTAGGTGTTTCATATATTGTGTTAGCTAGCTATAATTAATAGAGAGAAGTGTCCTCTCTTATGTCCGTGCTTGGTCGACGCTACGTACTATACATACGTATAGAGAGGACTAGACACGCTAGCTAGCTAGTAAGAAAACGAAGGAAACAGAAGATCGTCATGAACATATATGCATACAGAGAGAAGTGATATCGACCACCTCTCTTTCTCTGAGAGATTGGTCGAACAACAAGTTCTCGTATATCTATCTGACACTACCGGCTACATATATACAATAATTATCTCTTACAAATATAATCATACGGACTCAGGGTCCACATAGTATTCTCCGTCTTCAGCGATCACGTGGTCAAGAAAGAATGCTGCCAATTCCTCTTGAATTGCTCGCATGCGAGCTGATTCTAGGAGTTCATCCCGCTTCCGAAACATCTAATTTTAAGAAGGGGGTCAATACATATATATATGAATGAATGAAACTCAACACAAATGATGGTAATAAAATAAAATTGTGAATGTTGTTATTTACGTACTTCATATTGTTCGTCAGTGTAGCCCCGCTCACAGGTCGTGTGGCGGATGGACTCGCAAATGTAGTATCCACAGAAATCATTCCCTTCTTCCTGCCACAACCACTTTACAAGAAATAGAGGTCAATCAAACTGATAAGCAAGAATGCCAAATGGTATTGATAAAACTAGCACTTGAATCACTTGTAGATGCGCGGAACATGCTACTATAGTACTTACTTTCGGGTGTCTAAATTGCAGCTCCTTCGGCAGTCCCGGAGCTTTTCTGGTGAATTTTCTCCAAACCCTGCTGGACAAAGAAAACAATTACTTGATATATCAGGAAATGAACAAAGTTGCTGATATGGTGGATAATGATCGATTTAACTTACTTCTCGAGTATTTGAGTCATGTCTGCATGGTCCTAGGGATCTTTTCGTCTTGAGTCTAAGACGGTTACTAGTCCCTGCTCAAGCTTAATCTCTAGGAGAATATAGTGGAAACTGCACACGCATGCATAACTCATCAATTACATTACTATAACCTTGACTAATATATAAGGGAAACCGAATACGCACAAGACAGTAACACCCAATTGAAGTTGTAAGGAAAGAGTATTATATCTTTGTTTTCATTTATTACCAACGGTCGTAACAAGTTGGCCTCGGTAGCTGCGGCATGAAATTTAACTTGAGTTGCATCTATGAGATATGTGTTAATGAACCCAATATCACTGACTTGTGTTTTCTTCAATTCGGCGATCTTCAATCTGCATAATATAGTGAGGATGATTATAAATACATGCAATGAAAGAGCTGAGCTATATGGAGAGACTTAATGACAGAAGTAGTACTACTTACAGACAGTAGCAGGCGACCGTTGGTTTATCGAGGGCCAATTGATTTAAAAACTGAAAGAACTCCTCAAATGGAACAGGCAACAGTTCAATTTCAACGAGGTCATGCTCCTTTTTAACTTTCACATACAAAGTACTCCTCCCCCCAGAGTCTCTGCAGATTTTCAAGTACCAATCATGCAATCTTCGCATCATCGTTGATAGAGATCTTTCATCTTTGACAAGAGGCTTCCCGTACTCGTATCTTTGTATCTGCACCTCCATGAAATCATAATGTACATCGTCGGGCAGGTAATCTCCAAGATTTCTATAACCGGGCACCATCCTCGGATCATTAGCGACATTGTCACTAGGCACCTTGAGCAGGGGGCACGATTGATTCGCTTGTTCGCCGAGCTGGGCAATTTGTTTCCCAGCTCGTCATTCTTTCAGCCTTTGATCATTGACAGTACTTCCCGACCGCTCCGCTTTGGCAAATTCCTTTCCAATAATGCGCTCATAGTTTCCTTTTGGCGGAGACTTGGGTGGTTTTGTCAGGGCAGCCAGAGTGCGCTTCGCTTTCACCGGATCTACCTTCTCCTCCGGAGTTGGATGTTTCTTTGCTTTCACCCCTTCAAATTAGTTCCTCACTTCTTCTCGTGCGATCTCGGCGTTCTCCTCTGGGGTCCTCTCGTATGGTAACTTCTGTGGAGTCTTCAGAGAAGGACCAAATCTGTATTTCCTCCCGCCACCGGCTGTACTGCTAGACGCCGGCCGAGCAGACGGAGCGGTTGTCTTCTTTACTTGCTTATAAGGCAGAGGAGAAGAACTACGACGCGCCGGAGCAGCCGGAGCGGCGGCAGGTCTCTTCCGCCCTTGCTGACGTGGCGGAGAAGGAGGAGGCTGGCTGCTCGGGCGCGTCGGTGCAGGTGGAGAAGGAGGCGGAGTGCCGCCACGCGGTGGAGAAGGAGCCGGTTGAGTGCCCTGATCGTCACTCGCCGGAGGAGGAGGCGGTGGAGGAGGCGGAGTGCCCTGACTCGCCGGAGGAGGAGGCGGTGGAGGAGGCGGAGTGCCCTGTCTTGCCGGAGGAGGAGGAGGCAGAGGCGTCCAGTTCGGATGGTTGATGAGCTCCTTCCGCCATAGGCATGGAGTCTTCAGTGCAGACCCCAGCCTAGTCTCCCCTTCACCGGTAGGGTGGTTAAGCCGGAGGTCCTCAAAATAGTTGCGGGAGAAAGTCTTCACTTTTTCTTCGCTTGTGTCATTTGCTTATTGCGCCTTAACCATGGATAATCTTCATTGTTTATCAGGATGCTTGGGTCATCCTTGACATTGAAGGGAGGAATTTCATGAAACTTTTCATAATCTTCAGACATGTCTGTCTTGCCGTCCACTCCCAGGATGTCCCTTTTTCCTGAAAGAACTATGTGGCGCTTTGGCTCATCGTATGATGTATTCGCTTCTTATCTTTTCTTTTTCTCGGTTTGGTAGACATGTCCTTCACATAGATAACATGTGCCACATCATTGGCTAGGACGAACGGTTCTTCAGTGTACCCAAGATTTTTCAGATCCACTGTTGTCATTCCGTACTGTGGGTCTACCTGTACCCCGCCGCCTAACAGATTGACCCATTTGCACTTAAACAAAGGGACCTTAAAATCAGGTCCGTAGTCAAGTTCCCATATGTCCACTATGTAACCGTAATATGTGTCCTTTCCGCTCTCGGTTGCTGCATCAAAGCGGACACCGCTGTTTTGGTTGGTGCTCTTTTGATCTTGGGCGATCGTGTAAAATGTATTCCCATTTATCTCGTATCCTTTGTAAGTCAATACAGTCAATGATGGTCCCCTGGACAACAAGTACAACTCATCATAAACAATGTTGTCACCTCTGAGACGTGTTTCGAACCAACTGCTGAAAGTCCTGATGTGTTCACATGTAATCCAGTCGTCGCACTGCTCCGGGTGTTTGGAGCGCAGACTGTTCTTGTGTTCATCGACATACGGGGTCACCAAGGTAGAGTTTTGTAGAACTGTGTAGTTTGCTTGAGACCAAGAATATCCGTCCCTGCATATTATTGAGTCTCTTCCAAGAGTGCCTTTTCCAGTCAGTCTCCCCTCATACGGCGATTTAGGGAGACCTATCTTCTTAAGGCTAGGAATGACGTCAACACAAAACCCGATAACATCCTTTGTTTGATGGCCCATGGAGATGCTTCCTTCTGGCCTAGCGCGGTTACGGACATATTTCTTTAGGGCTCCCATGAACCTCTCAATGGGGAACATATTTTGTAGAAATACGGGCCCCAGGATGACAATCTCATCGACTAGATGAACTAGGACGTGCGTCATGATATTGAAGAAGGATGGTGGGAACACCAGCTCGAAACTGACAAGATATTGCGCCACATCACTCCTTAGCCTTGGTACGATTTCTGGATCGATCACCTTCTGAGAGATTGCATTGAGGAATGCACATAGCTTCACAATGGCTAATCGGACGTTTTCCGGTAGAAGCCCCCTCAATGCAACCGGAAGCAGTTGCGTCATAATCACGTGGCAGTCATGAGACTTTAGGTTCTGAAACTTTTTCTCTGGCATATTTATTATTCCCTTTATATTCGATGAGAAGCCAGTCGTGACCTTCCTACTGAGCAGGCATTCAAAAAAGATTTCTTTCTCTTCTTTCATAAGAGTGTAGCTGGCAGGACCTTTATACTGCTTCGGAGGCATGCCGTCTTTTTCGTGCAAACGTTGCAGGTCCTCCCGTGCCTTAGGTGTATCTTTTGTCTTCCCATACACGCCCAAGAAGCCTAGCAGGTTCACACAAAGGTTCTTCGTCACGTGCATCATGTCGATTGAGGAGTGGACCTCTAGGTCTTTCCAGTAGGGTAGGTCCTAAAATATAGATTTCTTCTTCGACATGGGTGCATGTCCCTCAGCGTCATTCGGAACAGCTAGTCCACCGGGACCCTTTCCGAAGATTACGTAGTGTAATTCATTGACCATAGCAAGCACGTGGTCACCGGTGCGCACGGCGGGCTTCTTCCGGTGATCTGCCTCGCCTTTGAAATGCTTGCCTTTCTTTCGACATTGATGGTTGGTCGGAAGAAATCGACGATGGCCCAGGTACACATTCTTCCTGCATTTGTCCAGGTATATACTTTCAGTGTCATCTAAACAGTGCGTGCATGCGTGGTATCCTTTGTTTGTCTGTCCTGAAAGGTTACTGAGAGCGGGCCAATCGTTGATGGTCACGAACATCAACGCCTTAAGGTTAAATTCCTCATGTCTGTGCTCATCCCACGTATGTACACCGTTTCCATTCCACAGCTGTAAAAGTTCTTGAACTAATGGCCTTAGGTACACATCAATTTCGTTGCCGGGTTGCTTAGGGCCTTCGATGAGAACTGGCATCATAATGAACTTCCGCTTCATGCACATCCAAGGAGGAAGGTTTATACATACATAGAGTCACGGGCCAGGTGCTGTGATTGCTGCTCTGCTCCCCGAAAGGATTAATGCCATCCGCGCTTAAAGCAAACCATACATTCCTTGGGTCCTTTGCAAACTCATCCCAGTACTTTCTCTCGATTTTTCTCCACTGCGACCCGTCAGCGGGTGCTCTCAACTTCCCATCTTTCTTTCGGTTCTCACAGTGCCATCGCATCAACTTGACATGCTCTTCATTTTTGAACAGACGTTTCAACCGTGGTATTATAGGAGCATAGCACATCACCTTCGCAGGAACCCTCTTCCTGGGGGGCTCGCCGTCAACATCACCAGGGTCATCTCGTCTGATCTTATACCGCAATGCACCGCATACCGGGCATGTGTTCAGATCTTTGTATGCACCGCGGTAGAGGATGCAGTCATTAGGGCATGCATGTATCTTCTCCACCTCCAATCCTAGAGGGCATACGACCTTCTTTGTTGCGTATGTACTGTCGAGCAATTCGTTATCCTTTGGAAGCTTCTTCTTCAATATTTTCAGTAGCTTCTCAAATCCTTTGTCAGCCACAGCATTCTCTGCCTTCCACTGCAGCAATTCCAGTACGGTGCCGAGCTTTGTGTTGCCATCTTCGCAATTGGGGTATAACCCTTTTTTGTGATCCGCTAACATGCGATCGTACTTCAGCTTCTCCTTTTGACTTTCGCATTGCGTCCTTGCATCGACAATGACCCGGCGGAGATCATCATCATCGGGCACATTGTCTGGTTCCTCTTGATCTTCAGAAGCTTCACCCATTGCAGCATCATTGGGCACATCGTCTGGTTCCTCTTGATCTTCACCAGCTTCCCCCGTTGCAGCATCACCGTATTCAGGGGGCACACAGTTGTCATCGTACTCTTCTTCTTCGTCATCTTCCATCATAACCCCTATTTCTCCGTGCCTCGTCCAAACATTATAGTGTGGCATGAAACCCTTGTAAAGCAGGTGGGAGTGAAGGATTTTCCGGTTAGAGTAAGACCTCGTATTCCCACATTCAGTGCATGGACAACACATAAAACCATTCTGCTTGTTTGCCTCAGCCGCATCGAGAAACTCTTGCACGCCCTTAATGTACTCACGGGTGTGTCTGTCACCGTACATCCATTGCCGGTTCATCTGCGTGCATTATATATAATTAAGTGTCCAAATTAATAGAAGTTCATCATCACATTAAGTCCAAAGTGCATACATAGTTCTCATCTAACAACATATAGCTCTCCAGAGCATCTAATTAATTAAACCATACATTGAAACTATGTAGAACATTTCAATGCGAAAACAAATGCGATCATAATCACAGCCAAGGTAACAATTGATCCAACGGCATAATGATACAAAGCCTCAGTATGAATGGCATATTTTCTAATCTTTCTAATCTTCAAGCGCATTGCATCCATCTTGATCTTGTGATCATCGACGACGTCCGCAAGATGCAACTCCAATATCATCTTCTCCTCCTCAATTTTTTTTATTTTTTCCTTCAACAAATTGTTTTCTTCTTCAACTAAATTTAACCTCTCAACAATAGGGTCGGTTGGCATTTCCGATTCACATACATCCTACATAAATAAAATCTATGTCACGTTGGTCGGCATAATTTTCATAAACAATAAATGAACCAATAGTTATAAAGATAATATATATACCACATCCGAATCATAGACAGGACGAGGGCCGACGGGGGCGGATACCAAAATTATCGCTCTATATAAGATGCAATAATAAAAGTAAGAAAATAATACAAGTATCTATGTAAACATACAAGTAAGAATATTTTTCCTTTCAGAAAGAAGATAAGAACAAGAGGCTCACCACGGTGGTGCCGGCGATGAGCTCGGTGCGGGTGATCAACGGCGGTGAAGACGGGGACGGGGCGTGACGGACCACTAAACCTAGACAAATATTATGGAAAATGGAGCTTGGAGGTCGAGCTTGGAGAGGAGAAAGCTTAAGTAGTGTGGCTCGGGCATTCCATCGAACACCTTGTGTGCATAGGAGGTGAGCTAGAGCACCACCAAGCCCTCTCCCCCTCGGCCAGAGAAAAACAGAGCACTGGGGTGCTCTGCTCGCGAGCGAGGTGTATATATAGGCACCTCATTGGTCCCGGTTGGTGACTTGAGCCGGGACTAAAGGGGAGCCTTTGGTCCCGGTTCAAGCCACCAACCGGGACCAATGGTGGTGGGCCAGGAGCGAGGCCCATTGGTCCCGGTTCATCCCACCAACCGGGACCAAAAGGTCCAGATGAACCGGGACCAATGGCCCACGTGGCCCGGCCGGCCCCCTGGGCTCACGAACCAGGACCAATGCCCACATTGGTCCCGGTTCTGGACTGAACCGGGACTAATGGGCTGACCCGGCCTGGACCAAAGCCCTGTTTCCTACTAGTGCGACTCCTGCCTGCATCTACTACTATTACTCCACTCATCGACCGTTATCCAGCATGCATCTAGAGTATTAAGTTCATAAAAACAGAGTAACGCCTTAAGCAAGATGAATTCATGCAATATGATAAAAAAAACCATCTTGTTATCCTCGATGGCAACAATACAATACGTGCCTTGCTGCCCCTACTGTCACTGGGAAAGGACACCGCAAGATTGAACCCAAAGCTAAGCACTTCTCCCATTGCAAGAAAGATCAATCTAGTAGGCCAAACCAAACTGATAATTCGAAGAGACTTGCAAAGATAACCAATCATACATAAAATAATTCAGAGAAGATTCAAATATTGTTCATAGATAAACTTGATCATAAACCCAGAATTCATCGATCTCGACAAACACACCGCAAAAAGAAGATTGCATCGAATAGATCTCCATGAGAGAGGGGGAGAAGATTGTATTGAGATCCAAAAAGAGAGAATAAGCCATCTAGGTAATAACTATGGACCCGAAGGTCTGAGGTAAACTACTCACACTTCCTCGGAGGGGCTATGGTGATGATGTAGAAGCCCTCCGTGATCGATGCCCCCTCCGGCGGAGCTCCGGAACAGGCCCCAGGATGAGATCTCGTGGGTACAGAAGGTTGCGGCGGTGGAATTAGGGTTTTGGCTCCATTTGATATTCTTTTTCTGCGGAACTCTGAAATAGGCAAAAAACAATGATTCTGGGCTGGGCCCCTGGTTAATAGGTTAGTCCCAAAAATAATATAAAAGTGAATAATAAAGCCCAATAATGTCCAAAACAGTAGATAATATAGCATGGAGCAATGAAATATTAAAGATACGTTGGAGACGTATCAACCCCGCGTCGGTCATCGCCCCGGTCCGCGCTGCCCCGCATCGTCACCGCCCCAGTCCGCGCCATCGCCGACGCCGCCCCCAGTGAGCCCCAGCCCCCGCGCCCCTGCCTTGCCCCCCGTCACCACCGCCGCCGCCGTGGCCACCATAAAAAATATATGATTAGATGGTTTTTTTCATAGGTGTGATTTTTTTGTTCATATATCATATGATGTTTTTATATTGTTCATAGATGATCGATCATATTTGTTCATATGTATGCAAGCGAAGTCGTTGTAGTTAGTTGTACTGTTTAGGGTTAGGGTCGTCGAGGAAATAAATTAAGGAAAGAAGAAAAGAGGAAGAAAAGAGGAAGAAGGAAGAAGAAGAAAAATAAGAAGAGAACGAAGAAGAAGAAAAAAAGAGGAAAAGGAGAAGGAATAGAGGAGAAGAAAAAAATAGATCTATTTTTCTCTTCTCCTCTATTCCTTCTCCTTCTCCTTTTTTTTCTTCTTCTCCTCTTTTTTTTCTTCTTCTTCCTCTTCTTATTTTTTATCGTGTATGTCATTGTCGATATACCCCCTCCCCGATAACTTTGACATGAGGGGGGCGATAATTAATAGAACTAGTTAAACAACTTTATTTTTAGTAAGTACTACTTTATTTTATTTATAGTAAGTGCTTAGTAGTTGAACTAGTTGATTTAATAAAACTACTTTATTTTACTATAGAAGTAGTTTATTTTTAGTAAGTTCTACTTTATTTCATTTATAGTAAGTGCTTAGTAGTTGAACTAGTTGATTTAATAAAACTACTTTATTTTACTATATATAGAAGTAGTTTATTTTTAGTAAGTACTACTTTATTTTATTTATAGTAAGTGCTTAATTAGTAGTTGAACTAGTTGATTTAATAAAACTACTTTATTTTACTATACCAGTAGTTTATTTTTAGCAAGAAAATTAATAGAACTAGTTTATTTTTTAGTTCAAGCAATTATTCCCGCATCGACGTCGAGGATTCCTATCCCACATCCTCATCGTCGACTCGGCGGAGGAGGCCGGCTTGATCAGAGGGGCCACGTCCGGGACTAGGCTCCGCCGGGCTGGTATTGGGAGGTGCTACCTTTCGAGGGATGTAGGTTGGTGAGGAGCCAGCCCGTCGTTGACCCGATTGGCGGTGTCAAAACCGGCGGATCTTGGGTAGTGGGTCCCGAACTGTGCGTCTAGGCCGGATGGTAACAGGAGGCAGGGAACACGATGTTTTACCCAGGTTCGGGCCCTCTTGATGGAGGTAAAACCCTAGTCCTGCTTGATTAATATTGATGATATAGGTAGTACAAGAGTAGATCTACCACGAGATCAAGGAGGCTAAACCCTAGAAGCTAGCCTATGGTATGAGTGTTGTATATGGAGTTGATTGCCTACGGACTACAACCCTCCGGTTTATATAGACACCGGATAGGGTTAGGGTTACATAGAGTCGGTTACAATGGTAAGAGATCTTGAATATCCGCATCGCCAAACTTTCCTTCCATGCCAAGGAAAGTCCCATCCAGACACGGGACGAAGTCTTCAATCTTGTATCTTCATAGTCCTGGAGTCCGGCTGAAGGTATAGTCCGGCTACCCGAACACCCCCTAATCTAGGACTCCCTCAGTAGCCCTCGAACCAGGCTTCAATGACAACGAGTCCGGCGCGCAGATTGTTCGACATTGCAAGGCGGGTTCTCCAAATCTTGTGTACCTGTAGGAATAATGTCCGATTTTTGTAATGTAGTGCTCCTCGGCTTCCACGCCCAATAATGGCCGTCTTCCACGTGTCAAACGAATGTGAAATGCCGAGGCGTTTTTACATCCACACCCCTAGCCGTATAAACGAGCCGCCTATTTAACGGGATGGGGATTTAGGTCCAAACCACATCTTCTCCTTTCCGCAAGTTATCATCAGAGCGCTTCCAGCAAAGGTCCATTCCAACATGACCAGCCATCGCAGCTCCTCCCCTCGCCCCTCCGGTCCCAAACCCGGGGACTGGGAGAGTTGCACCATCCCGCATAGAGAGTTAGTGTCGCTTCAGGCCAAGGGATTTCTCCCTCGGGCATACATGGTCCCGGTTCGAGCCGGTCTCGCCACCTACAATGGCAGAAAACAAGCAGAGATCACCCCCAATCCTTCTAAAGGAGAGCGGGTGTGCCTCGTCCCCTATCTAATAAGGGGACTGGGGTTTCCAATTCATCCATTTCTCCGCGGGCTTCTGGAGTTCTATGGCCTCCAGCTGCACAATCTCACTCCCGCCTCCGTATTGCATATTGCGGGTTTCATCGCCCTTTGCGGGCTATTTTTAGGCGTTGAGGCTCACTTCGCGCTGTGGAAGAGGTTATTCTGCCTGGTGCCTCGTTCTCAAGAGGGGTCTATATACCAAGTGGGCGGAGCCAAAGTATGGCGCATCGCCGGGACCGGATACCTATCCGGAACCCCAAAGAAGGCGTCCGAGGACTGGCCTTCGGAATGGCTTTACATAGATGATGTCCCACTACCGGACCCTATCCGGGTCGGTCTCCCTGAGTTAAATAGTGCTCCATTGAAGAAACGCTTGAGCTGGCGTCCGCGGAGCTCTCAGAGAGAAAGTGACAGAGACGTCCTTTACCTGATGGGCCGGATAAGACTGTTGGCTCATTCCGGACTAACCATGATTGGAGTCATGGCCGCATGCATTATGCGGGGGGTGCAGCTGCTTCAATATAGAGGCCACCCCATGTTGGATTTCAATGGGGAGGATGACGCCACACGTTACGGTCGTAAGGGGCCGGCCTCAGCCGCCGCCTTAGTAAAGATCTTATCCTCTTTGTACAAGGGAGAAAAGGAGGAATTCCTCCACGTCAACCCGCGGGCCGGATTCAGTATGTACGATCCTCCAAGTTGGGTAAGTGAACAATTGTGCTTGCCCGTTTGTTTTATACTCCCATGGTTAGATAGGTAGTCTGATGACTTCAATGCAGGAACTGCGATAGGAGGTAAAGGATATAAACAGCCGCCCTCCACAGCCCAAGGACCCAGAACGGTCCCTCAATCCGGACTCCGAAGAGGATTCGACATATTGGTGGAGCTTATCGACGGGGTGTTCCATCAGCTAAGCAAGGACAATACCTTGGTAGCCATTACGGCAGATTACCCAGGGTTAATCCTGGCCTCTCAGGTGACAGAAACCGGGGTCTTATTCCCTTGAAAGGGATTCCACCCTTACGTAGCCCGGTGTTTCTGACGACAACCGTGTTTTGCAGGGGAGATTTCCGAGGCAGGAGGCCGAACCTGCGGCGGCTAGCCAACAAGGGGCCGCAGGGCCCCATGGGGAAAAATGGAATGTAGTCCGAACTGAGATGCCGGCGCAAAGGTACAGTGCACCCTCTGTTTCCCTGGAGTTATTCTGTTAGGGCATATTAACATTCGTGCTACCTTCAGAACGAAGAGACCTCGCCGGACTACATCCAGAGAGGTTGCCAATCGCGCCTCCACCAGCCAGGCTCCAACGTCTGGCCAGGAAGCGGACGCGAGCACAATGCGCGCACCGGACGCTCCTCCGACAGAGGATGCGGACAGGCTGTCTGCCACAAATTCTGAAGTGGAGAGTGCCATGAACCACAGGCATCGCCGGACAATTCTACGCGACGCTTGTTTCTCCCAAGAGGCTTTAGATGCCTTTAATTCAGGAGATGCGTACCTCCGTGCCGCTCAAAATGGTTTAGCCAGAGCCATGGAGCAGTATGTAAAAGACATACGGGTAAGAAAATTTTGGTTAAATATATATATGCCTATAGCCCCCGAGACTTGAAGCAGTTAGACCAACTGATTTAAGGATCATTTAATATGCAGCTTCTTACAGAGAAGAATACCGTACTATCCCAGGAGCTGGAAAAGTGCAAGGCCCATCTAGAGGCCGCACTAGCCGCAGCAGGGGAGCCCAAAGAGACCCCCTCAGGTAAGATACACTTCGAAAGATTAGTATTGTGCGGTGTGGGTGCAAATCTGATAAATCATATTGCAGATGGCGCCGGACTCGATCTGGACAAGCAACAACTCTTACGCCGGCTAAAGGCCGGTGAGAGTACGTTGACAAAGGTGAGGCGAGAGAAGAATGATCTTCAGGACACCAACACCAAGCTGGACATCGAACTTAAAGATGTTCGTGGCCAGCTGTCGGACTCCACGAAGGAGAATCAGCGGCTTCGACACGACATTTTTAGTAAGTGCTTGAACGAACTTTGAAAAAAGAGTTCGGCGAGGAAGTCAACTAACAGAGTAATGTCTGTAGGTATGCTCACAGGTCATCCTGCAGAGGAGATGCCCGGTTCTACGGGTGACCTTCTTCTCGAACTCGTGCAACTGCACGAGCGAATTCAGTAGGCGATGCGGGGTATTGCCCAAGCCTTATGGCCTGCCCACTCCGTGCCCGAGGGCCTTGGAGAGCTTACGGAGAAGCTAAAGGGAGCTCGGCGGCGCTTCCGGTTGTGGAAGATATTGGCCTGCCAATAAGGCGCTAGGGAGGCCTGGGCCATGGTGAAGACCCGTTTTACGAAGTCTGACCCAAACCACATGGCCGAAGTCGGACCAGTGGGGCCTGATGGGAAGGAGATCCCTGTAAGCTTAGTATACGACCAAGTAGAGTTGGCCGCGAAGTATTCCCAGCAGGACTGTAAATTAGACAGCCTATTAGATGGTATAGAAGAGGAATACAATCAGTCAGAATGACTGTGTAATTTTGAATTGACATGTCTAATGCCTTCTAGCCGGATTGTAGATCGTTTGTCGTTGCCGACCTTTTCGCTTCATCCTCGGGACCTGACCGTCCGGAGTGTGTCCGAATACCCTAGCAGTTATATGAAAACCGGGGTATGCGTGGAGACCAGGCGTAGGGGTCATCAGTGCTTTATCAGACAAGTGCCCAACTAGTTATGTTATATTACATGGTTAGTAAGAAACATCTTCCAGAGAGAATAGTTCCATTAAGGGTTCCTTTCGCTGGGAGGCATGCCCTAAGGTGCATGTCCGGACTGCGTGAAGAGACGCAGATAAAAAAGCATCTGGGGGCGCATAAAATGAGTAAAAAGATCAAGCTATAGAATAACACTAGTAGAAAAAGGGGCTTTCGTTCGGGCCTGGCCAGCCCATTAGTCCCTGTTCTGCCACGAACCGGGACCAATGGAGGCATTTGTCCCGGTTCGTGAGCCCAGGGGGCCAGCCGGGGCCTCATGGGCATTGGTCCCAGTTTGTCTAGGCCCATTTGTCCCGGCTCTTGGCACGAACCAGGACCAATGAGCCTCCCTCCTGGCCCACAACCATTAGTCGCGGTTCGTGGCAGGAACCAGGACAGAAGGATGGCCTTTAGTCCCGGTTCCAGCCATGAAGCGGGACAAATGAGTTGCCTATATATACCCCATCGCCGGTGAGCAGAGCACTCCACGGTACTCTGTTTTTTGCTGGCCGGCCAGGAAGGGCATTTGGGTGCTCTGGCTCACCTCTTATGCATGTGAGGTGTTCGATGAAATACCCGAGCCACACTAGTTAAGCTTTCTCCTCTCGAAGCTCGACCTCCGAGCTCCATTTTTTTCGAGATTTGTCTACGTTTAGCGGTCTGTCACGCCCCGTCCTCGTCTTCACCGCCGTCGATCGCCCGCGCCGATCTCGTCGCCGACACCACCGTGGTGAGCCTCTTGTTCTTATCTTCTTTTTGAAAGAAAAAAAAATCTTACTTTAGATAGATACTTGTCTAATTTTCTTACTTTTGACACACATAATTATATATAATGCACGCAGATGAACCGGCAATGGATGTACGGTGATAGACACACCTCTGAGTACATTAAGGGCGTGCATAATTCTCTCGAAGTGGCTGAGGCAAACAAGCAGAATGGTTTTATGTGTTGTCCATGCCCTAATTGTGGGAATACGAGGTCTTACTCGGACAAGAAAATCCTTCACACACACCTGCTTTATAAGGGTTTCATGCCACACTATAATGTATGGATGAAGCACGGAGAAATAGGGGTTATGATGGAAGACAACAAAGAAGAAGAGGACGATGACAACTATGTGCCCCCTGAATACGGTGATGCTGCAACGGGGGAAGCTGAAGATCAAGAGGAAGCTGAAGATCCAGAGGAACCAGACGATGTGCCTGATGATGATCTCCGCCGGGTCATTGTTGATGCAAGGGAAAACTGCGAAAGTGAAAAGGAGAAGCTGAAGTTCGATCGCATGTTAGAGGATCATAAAAAAGTGTTGTACCCCAATTGCGAAGATGGCAACACAAAGAATGATGTGCCTGACAAAGGATTTGAGAAGCTACTGAAAATATTGAAGAAGAAGCTTCCAAAGGATAACAAATTGCCCGATAGTACGTATGCAACAAAGAAGGTCATATGCCCTCTAGGATTGGAGGTGGAGAAGATACATGCATGCCCTAATGACTGCATCCTCTACCATGGTGCATACAAGGATTTGAACACATGCACGGTATGTGGTGCATTGTGGTATAAGATCAGATGAGATGACCCTGGTGATGTTGAGGGCGAGCCCCGCAGGAAGAGGGTTCCTGCGAAGGTGATGTGGTACGCTCCTATAATACCATGGTTGAAACGACTGTTCAGAAACAAAGAGCATGCCAAGTTGATGCGATGGCACAGTGAGGACCGTAAGAAAGACGGGAAGTTGAGAGCACCCGCTGACGGGTCGCAGTGGAGAAAAATCGAGAGAAAGTTCTGGGATGAGTTTGCAAGTGACCCAAGGAACGTATGGTTTGCTTTAAGCGCGGATGGCATTAATCCTTCCGGGGAGCAGAGCAGCAATCACAGCACCTGGCCTATGACTCTATGTATGTATAACCTTCCTCCTTGGATGTGCATGAAGCGGATGTTCATTATGATGCCAATTCTCATCCAAGGCCCTAAGCAACCCGGCAACGACATTGATGTGTACCTAAGGCCATTAGTTGAAGAACTCTTAAAGCTGTGGAATGGAACAGGTGTACGTGCGTGGGATGAGCACATGGGGGAAGAATTTGACCTAAAGGCGTTGTTGTTCATGACCATCAATGATTGGCCCGCTCTCAGTAAACTTTCAGGAAAGACAAACAAGGGATACCACGCATGCACACACTGTTTAGCTGACACCGAAAGTATATACCTGGACAGATGCAGGAAGAATGTGTACCTGGGCCATCATCGATTTCTCCCGACCAACCATCAATGTCGAAAAAAAGGCAAGCATTTCAAAGGCGAGGCAGATCACCGGAAGAATCCCGCCATGCATACCGGTGATCACGTACTTGCTATGGTCTCTAATTTAAACGTAATATTTGGAAAGGGTCCCGGCGGACTAGCTGTTCCGAATGACGCTGAGGGACGCGCACCCATGTGGAAGAAGAAATCTATATTTTTGGACCTACCCTACTGGAAAGAGCTATAGGTACGCTCTTCAATCGACGTGATGCACGTGACGAAGAACCTTTGCGTGAACCTGTTAGGCTTCTTGGGCATGTATGGGAAGACAAAAGATACACCTGAGGCAGCATGCCTCCAAAGCAGTACAAAGGTCCTGCCAGCTACGCTCTTACCAAAGAAGAGAAGGAAATATTTTTTGAATTCCTGCTCAGTATGAAGGTCCCGAGTGGCTTCTCGTCGAATATAAAGGGAATAATAAATATTCCAGAGAAAAAGTTACAGAACCTAAAGTCTCAGGACTGCCACGTGATTATGACGCAACTGCTTCCAGTTGCATTGAGGGGGCTTCTACCGGAAAACGTCCGATTAGCCCTTATGACGCTATGTGCATTCCTCAATGCAATCTCTCAGAAGGTGATCGATCCAGAAATCATACCAAGGCTAAGGAGTGATGTGGCGCAATGTCTTGTCAGTTTCGAGCTGGTGTTCCCACCATCCTTCTTCAATATCATGACGCACGTTCTAGTTCATCTAGTCGACGAGATTGTCATTCTGGGCCCCGTATTTCTACACAATATGTTCCCATTTGAGAGGTTCATGGGAGTCCTAAAGAAATATGTCCGTAACCGTGCTAGGCCAGAAGGAAGCATCTTCATGGGCCATCAAACAGAGGATGTCAGTGGGTTTTGTGTTGACTTCATTCCTGGCCTTAACAAGATAGGTCTCCCTAAATCGCGGTATGATGGGAGACTGACTGGAGAATGCATGCTAGGAGAGGACTCAATAATATGCAGGGATGGGCATTCTTGGTCTCAAGCATACTACACAGTTCTACAGAACTCTACCTTGGTGACTGTCGGTGTCAAAACCAGCAGATCTCAGGTAGGGGGTCCCGAACTGTGCGTCTAGGCGGATGGTAACAAGAGACAAGGGACATGATGTTTTTACCCAGGTTCGGGCCCTCTCGATGGAGGTAAAACCCTACTCCTGCTTGATTAATATTGATGATAGGGGTAGTACAAGAGTAGATCTACCACGAGATCAGAGGGGCTAAACCCTAGAAGCTAGTCTATGGTATGATTGTTGTTCGTCCTATGGACTAAACCCTTCGGTTTATATAGACACCGGAGAGGGTTAGGGTTACACAGAGTCGGTTACAATGGGAGGAGATCTCCTTATCCGTATCGCCAAGCTTGCCTTCCACGCCAAGGAAAGTTCTATCCGGACACGGGACGAAGTCTTCAATCTTGTATCTTCATAGTCCAAGAGTCTGGCCAAAGGTTATAGTCTGGCTATCCGAACACCCCCTAATCCAGGACTCCCTATGTAGCCCCTGAACCAGGCTTCAATGACGACGAGTCCGGCGCGCAGATTGTCTTTGGCATTGCAAGGCGGGTTCCTCCTCCGAATACTTCATAGAAGATTTTGAACACAAGGATAGTGTCCGGCTCTACAAGATAAATTCCACATATTGCCATAGAGAGAATAGTATTTACACAAGTCTAATCTTCTAACGTATTTCGTAGCATGACATCACACCACAGCCAAGCCTTTATTCGAATCGTTTTACTGTCCTACCTCAGCGCGTTTTGCGAGGCGATTTCCTTGGCACGTCTTGTCGAAGTAGAGATCGTGTCCCCTTAATTTACGGGATTCTCATCAATACGGACATGGGTAACCCAGTCGTGCCCATTGGTATATTTCCTTGATCAAAGGCGAGTCCCGAACGGTTACGGGGAGGGCTCTTGGTATTCGACCCCTTTTATAGAGACCAAGGCCTTACTCCTTTATTTCAATCTCAATTGAGTTCGCCCTTCGCCTCGAGCTCCAACACCCAAGGTTCCAGATTCCAGGCGCTTCAGACCTTTGATGATGTCCGGTTCTGACCTTCGAGGCCGATGGATGCCTTCCTCCGTCATGGAGGAGGACGTGCTAAAGCTGAGAGAGGCCAGGTTCTTGACCGACGAAATCTCGCATAGGCTGCCTGCTCAAGGGCAGGTTGTTCCTACTCCCGAGCCTGGTGAGAGTGTTGTCTTCATGTCTCACTTCCTCCGAGGGCTCGGCTTCGCAACGGATCCCTTCCTGAGGGGGCTCAAGTTTTATTATGGGCTGGAATTTCACGACCTAGCTCCGGAGTCCATCCTCCACATCTCATCGTTTATCGTCGTGTGCGAAGCCTTCCTCCATGTTACTCCACACTTCAGACTATGGCTTAAGACCTTTAAAGTAGAGCCAAAGATGATCGAGGGATGGCACTCTGAGTGCGGAGGCGCTGTTATAAGCAAAAATGCTGACGCTCCATGGCCCGAGGGCTCTTTTCAAGAGGAGTTCAACTTATGGCAACAAGAGTAGTTTTATATCACAGCTCCCAGGGGCACCAAGTGGGTGGCGCCTCCTGCTTTCTGCTCGGGTCCCCCACCACGACTAGCGTCATGGGTCAATAAGGGGCTGGACTAGGGGCCGGCGAAGGACGTCCCCATGTTGTAGGGCCGCATCCGAGATCTCCTAGAAAGGGACATCTGCCTCGTCGTGGTGACACAGGTTATGCTAATTCGCCGAGTTCTGCCCTACAAACGTCGCCCCCTCCGCCAGTGGGAGTTCAATCTGGAAGGACCGCGAGCTCTCCAACACTTTCTTGGCATAACGCCCGTGGAGATGTACAAATTGTTCTTCGGATCACAAGTAATGTGTCCGGATGCTACGGAGGACGCAGGACTAAGCTGCAATCGTCCGGATACTCAAGTAAGTAGCCCTGTCTCCGGACACTCCATCCGTTCATTCATCACAACATCACGCTTAAAAGAGTTGTCTTTGAAACATGAGTGGGTAGCGAAGGCGAAGTTAATCAGGTGTCCGGCCCCCCTTCCTGAGACCTCGCCGAATCCCGTGTTGACCAGGATGCTGGAGATTGTGCCTTTGGAAGAGAACGAGGAGGGGGACAAGGGAGCTACCGCGTCCTCGAAGGAGTCTGTTGGGAAAGGAGGAATCAAAAATTCCTCTACCCATGGGAAGAAGAGGACCGCCTCTAATGACCCAGAGACCATGGTCTCGAAGCAGGGGAAGAAATCTTCGGCAGAGGGTCCTGCGCTGGGGGATACCTCGGCCATACTGTGCCCCCAAGGGAATTAGCCCTCCACCGAGCCATAAGTAGAGAGGGGAGTTTGAAATGAGAGACACCCCTGTTCTATTCCTGAGGAGAATAACCGATATTTTACCTTGTAGTTCGGATCTCAGCCCTTCTCGGCAGAGCTCATCTTCGGGGGAGCTTCTTCCAGAGATGATGGAGAGCGGAACGCCTCCCCCTGTCATACCGACTCACGAGGCGGGAGACCCTGAGGTGTCGTCACGAAGGGTTTCTCCGAATCCGGCAGGGCCGGAAGGCAGTCATATGGCCCCCCAAAGCCCTCCATATCCGGCCTTTGAAAAAGGCCATCGGACGAGTTCGGCACCGTCCGGTGCATGGCCGGAGGAGTTGAAGGATCTGCTCGGGCGAGCGTCTATCTCAAAAGAGCACCGTACGTTGATGGGTACGGTGATTGAAAGGATTTCATCCACGGAGAGCGGGTTGCACGAGTCCGTCAGGAGTTTACTGACAGGTTTTGAGGTACGCAAAATCATGTACCTTTTGACAGTTCCGCATATATAAGATGCGCCCTATGTAGATAGTAGCCCCTGAGACTCTGTGCGTTGTCAAAAGTGACGGCGCGCAGAGGATCATAATCCCAGGTATAATATGTCGCCCTTCCTATGTAGGTGGCGAAGTGTCCGGTGGCTAGCCGGACTGATGAATTTGCCGAACTAAAGCGGCAACTTGACGTGGTAGATGCCGACATCGCGCTTGTCAACAAGCGGCTTGATGAGGCACAGGGTATGTAATTTCTCCGGAGACACCTGGTAAGAGAAGCTTGATGCCCGTATCTTACATCATGTGTGCTTGATGCAGATGGTGCCGCTGCCATGCAGAACCTTCGGGCGGAACTTGCCCGGGCCAAGGAGCAGGCCAGGAAAAGCGATGCTGCTGCCTTAAAGGCGGTTGAAGAGCTGAAAGCCGAACAGGCTGCTCACTGCCAAAGCAGAAAGGAAATGGCCGAGATGGCTGTAAAGTTGAAGAGCACTGCCGACCGCTGCAAGCTTCTTGAGAAAGAAGATCAGGAGGAACAGACGGACCTAGAGAAGGCCACTACAGAAGCCAAGGATGCTCGCTCTGCAATGAGAGTTATGAAGGAGGAGCTACGTCAGGCCGGAGATATCGCGGATGGAAAGCCCTTTATGCTGCGGATGATGTTCGGGGATCCTAAATATGCTCCGTTGGACCGGTTATGGAGTACGACGGACCCTTATCTGGATTTGGCGGCGAGTGTCGCGGACGCGGCCAAACACTTCCGAGATCAAAAGGATCGCGAAGTGGAAAAGCTCTTCTGGTCGCACTTCCACAATCCAAAGCGTCCACTTCCATTAACCGATCATTTAGCCGAATGGACCGAGCTGAATAGGTTATCCGAACTCGCCATGAAGTATGTCGTGAGTCATCTGTGGCCAGAAAGGCCTGAGCCAAAAAGTTATTTTAGCTTGGTGCAGCAGTTCCTTGGTGCGGTGCCGCATATCAATGCAATGAAGAGGTCAGCATGCATAGAGGGTGCGCGGATGGCTCTTGCCCGTGTCAAAACATACTAGGCGGAGATGAAGGCCACTGCTATTGCATCCCACGACTCGGACGGGAGCCGAGTACCTGCCAAGCACTATTTTCAGAAAGTTCTGCAGGGCGCTCGTTTAATAGAGACGCGGTGCTCGAAGGATATTATGTTCAAATAACATGTATTATTGTAAGACAATGTTTTGATCAAATATAAAAGCTTTTGATACTTGTGCCTTCAAGAATATAAAACACCTCCTGTGCGGCCGTTAATGTATATGTGTATATAACCTGAAAGATGGCAGTCTTTGGCTTCAACCCCCACGCATATAATGCAGGGGTGTTCGCAGAAGGCGCATTTTCACACTTGATCCAACGTCTTAGTCCCATTAAGGAGGTGATAGAGTAGCGAACTAATCAACCAGACTATAATGCTTTATCACTTTCACTTAGCCATAGGAGTTTGCCAGTGGGGCTACTATATAGCCCTTGGGGGCACCACGCTCACCCGAATTCGGGGCGCGTGTGTGCCTGGCCAGGAAACGACCCTTCGTTAATACGGAGGAATCCTAAAGATTTCGGCGGGTCATCGAGTGGTTGACCAGTCTCATGGTATATCATGACAGTCAGTTTTCAGCTTTCTCTACTGAGGTGCTCGCGTGGCTGAACCGGGGCACAATCGCAGTAGTTCTCCTTGTGCCGCCTTAGCCGATAGAGCGGAACGTAAGGCAGCAAAACACAGGAGCCGGGCAAACCCAACATTTTACCAAAGACATGATTCGGAGCTGATGCATATAAGTCCAAACTCGCGACGTCGAACACTCCCTAAGGTATTCGGTCTTTTATGAAAACAGGCGGAACAGCGCCCTTGGTAATAAGCCCCTGGTGTCCAGGTACGTGCAAAATTCTAACGTGGCCACATGCCAAGACGCCAGCCTCCTCCTCGGCTATACTAAGAATCCGGGGGACATGTATCAACAAGAGACAGTAAAAAAGGTTTACGCAGGGTCTTAATCTAAAAAGAATCCTTCGAACGGGTCCATGTTGCATGTCTGCGCCTGTGTCTCCGTTGTGCCGTATCCTGGACGGGTGTAGCACGGTGTTCATCTGTAAAAAAGAGAAGAACTTAGTTGAAAAAGGGTCGTGCAAAATGTACGTTATACTAAATAAACAAAGTATAATTCAAAAAATGAGTAAAACTGAGCCTTATTGTCTCTTGTTTTGCATGCGCGGAGCCCCTTGTAAGGGGGTGTATGGCTATTAAGCCTTTATCAATTGTATGTTTATGTCAGACTCGTCGAGCCGCGTCCGTGGTCTTGACGACCTATTTAGGTGCTTTGATTGGCGAAGCCGCTTTAGTGTGTGGCTGTCAAGGCAGCTGCACAGTCTTCCGTGCGGGGGGAACACTCAATGTTTCCCTTTAGTGATATGATGCCTCGTGAACTGGGCATCTTAAGCGTAAGAGATGCATAATGCGGTATTGCATTAAAGCGGGCGAAGGCCTCTCGTCCCAGGAGTGCTTGATAGCTACTTGAAAAAGGGGCGATGTGGAAGGTTAGCTTTTCGCGGCGGAAGTTATCAAGGGAGCCGAACATAACTTCTAGCCGGAGAGAACCCCTGCAATGGGCATCCGGGCCTAGCGTTACTCCTTGAAAGGAAGTGTTGCTATGGCAAACTTTGTTGGGTCTATCCCCATTTTGCGGATTGTGTCCTGATATAGCATGTTTAGACCACTGCCGCCGTCCATCAGGACATGTGTAAAGTGGAGTCCGTCTATTATCTGATCTAATATCAAGGCAGTCCAGCCTGCGTTCCCGATACTTCTAGAGTAATCCTGATGGTCGAAGCTGATCGGTTTTGACAACCAGTGGCGAGACTCCTTTGGGATGGGCCGTATGGCGCATATCTCTATAGGCGCCACTCCTTTTGTCACGTGAAGTAAGTTTACTGTTTTGACTTCTTGTGGGAAATTCTTTTGTTTCTCGGTGCTCTGCTTGTGGGGTTCGTCATCGTCCTCACTTGGTGTGTCGAGCCCCTTGTGTTCAGTGTTGAGTTGGCCGGATTGCTTGAAGACCCAACATTCTCTATGGGTATGGTTTGCAGGCTTCCTGGGGGTGCTGTGGATTTGACATATCTTATCCAAGATTTTGTTTAGGTTAGATAGCTCGTCCCTGTTATCCTCGAGGGGTAGCTTTTTCTGATTCTGCCGAGAGCTTTTGAATCCGGTGTTGACTATCGTGCTCTTCGAGCTGCTTTCCTTATTCCGGCGTTGTTCCTTGTTGCATCGCGGTTTCCCGTTTCCATCCCTGACTTCGATGTACTTGGGTCGCTGGTGCTGTATCTTGCCAACCAGCTGTCCTCTCCCGTGCAAAAGCGGGTCATGAGGCTTGTTAATGCGTTCATTGTTCTTGGCTTTTCTTGGCCGAGGTGTCTGGCGAGCCATTCGTCTCGAACGCTGTGTTTGAAAGCTGCTAAGGCTTCGACGTCCGGACAGTCGACTATCTGGTTCTTTTTAGTAAGAAATCTGTTCCAGAGTTTCCGGGCTGACTCTCCGGGCTGTTGAGTTATATGGCTTAAATCGTCTACATCCGGAGGTCGGACATAGCTCCCTTGAAAATTTTCTCGAAAAGCATCCTCGTTCCCTTCCCAACTTCCAATGGTGTTTCCGGGAAGGCTTTTAAGCCAATGCCGGGCTGGCCCTTTGAGCTTGAGGGGCAAGTATTTTATGTCGTGGAGGTCGTCTCCTCTGGCCTTGTGTATGTGGAGGATATAATCCTCAATCCAGACTCCAGGGTATGTTGTTCCGTCGTACGCCTCTATGTTTACGGGCTTGAATCCCGCTGGAAATTCATGGTCTAGCACCTCATCGATGAAACATAGGGGGTGTGCGGCACCCCTGTACTTGGGTGTGCCGTGTTGTTCGGATATTTGTTGTGCTGCATTGCTTACTAGAGCTTGCTTTCTTGCCCGTAGATAGATCTGGCTGGGCCGTCTTTGTGATGCGAATCCTTGGGTGGATCACGTGTTGATTTGTGTGCGGCGCCATATGCCGTTCTATGTTGGCCATGGGGTCATTTATCCGACCGGGTGGCTTCCTTATTTTTTTGATTTTTGGGTCTCTAGGGCCTCCTCATCAAATTCGGGCAGTAGCTTTTGCTTCGGGTAGCTCTATGTGTGGCGACTATCGCCGTATTTGTCTGCGGTGTTGAGTACTTTGCTCCATCTAGTTCTGAGTGCATCTTCCGCTGTTTTGAGCTTCCACTTCTGCTTTTTCAGGCTACATGCAGTGGTGACGAGTCTTTTGTGTTTGTTCTTCTGCTCCAGCAATTTGTCCGGCCTGAGGTCGTCCGGACTATTATCTCCACCGGTGACAGGTTGTTCGGTTTGTTTATCCAAGTTGCTCTGTTCGGACGGTTGCTCGATGGCATGTTCGTCGTCCACCGGTTCGCCCTGCTCTGTGGCCGGGTCAGTATGGCTTCTGTCTCTGTCGAGGCAGGGCTTGGAGCGGCGCTTACGTCGCCGCTTTGACTGCTTTTCGAGGGAACGATCCCTCGTTGTGTCCCTTTGTTCCTCGTTGTTTCTTCCTTTAGGTGTGTCCACCATGGATACATCGTGAGATGAGGTCGTTGTCCAGTGCCCTATAGGCGCTGGTTCCTGTTCGTCTCCTATATCGTCGTCCATACCATCGATGTCTTCGGAGTCAAAGTCCAGCATGTCAGTTAAATCATCGACAGTGGCTATGAATTGGGTGGTGGGTTGGCGTCGAATTTCTTCGTCGTCCACATCCGAATCCTGTTGGCCATAATCCGTCCAGGACTCTCCTGACAAAGAGAGAGACTTTAGTGAATTTAGAATATCGCCAAAGGGCGAGTGCTGAAAAATATCAGTGGCGGTGAATTCCATGATCGGCGCCCAATCGGGTTCGATTGGCAAGGGCGCGGAGGGCTCGGAGTCCGGAGAGGAGTCCGGCACCTTGGAGTCACAGGCTTTGCAGAGGATAAGACTGGTGTTCGGCTCGATCGCCGTATAGATTGCAGCCCCCGAGGCGGTGTCCAGCCAGCCGTCCTCGATTGGCGCAGTCGGCTCCAAACTAAGGGTCGGAGCGGATACGGGTGCGGCCTCCAGGGCACTGTTTGGCGGCAGAGCTAGATCATGCCCATCGTGATAGTGCGGCGCGCTCGGCTGTGCCTCAAATCCGTCGAAGATCAAGTCCCTCTGGATATTAGCCGCGTAGTTCAAACTTCCAAATCTGACCTGATGGCCAGGGGCGTAGCTTTCGATCTGCTCCAGATGGCCAAGCGAGTTGGCCCGTAGTGCGAAGCTGCCGAATACGAAGATCTGTCCGGGGAGAAAAGTCTCACCCTGGACTGCATCGTTGTTGATGATCGGAGGAGCCATCGGGCCTAAAAGTGATGACACAGAGGAACTCTCAATGAAAGCACCAATGTCGGTGTCAAAACCGGCGGATCTCGGGTAGGGGGTCCCGAACTGTGCGTCTAGTCGGATGGTAACAGGAGACAAGGGACACGATGTTCTTACCCAGGTTCGGGCTCTCTTGATGGAGGTAAAACCTTACTCCTGCTTGATTAATATTGATGATAGGGGTAGTACAAGAGTAGGTCTACCACGAGATCAGAGAGGCTAAACCCTAGAAGCTAGCCTATGGTATGATTGTTGTTCGTCCTATGGACTAAAACCTTCCGGTTTATATAGACACCGGAGAGGGTTAGGGTCACACAGAGTCGGTTACAATGGGAGGAGATCTACATATCCGTATCGCCAACTTTGCCTTCCACGCCAAGGAAAGTCCTATCCGGACACGGGACGAAGTCTTCAATCTTGTATCTTCATAGTCCAAGAGTCCGACCAAAGGTTATAGTCCGGCTATCCGAACACCCCCTAATCCAGGACTCCCTTAGTGACCCCGTATGTTGATGAACACAAGAACAGTCTGCGCTCCAAACACCTGGAGCAGTGTGACGACTGGATTACATGTGAACACATCAGGACTTTCAGCACTTGGTTGGAAACACGTCTCAGAGGTGAAACCACTGTTTGTGATGAGTTGTACTCGTTGTCCACGGGACCATCTTCGACTGTATTGAGTTACAAAGGATACGAGATAAATGGGAATACATTTTACACGATCGCCCAAGATCAAAAGAGCACCAACCAAAACAGCAGTGCCCGCTTTGATGCAGTAACCGAGAGGGGAAAGGTCACATATTATGGTTACATAATGGACATATGGGAACTTGACTACAAACATGATTTTATGGTCCCTTTGTTTAAGTGCAAATGAGTTAATCTATCAGGAGGCGGGGTACAGGTAGACCCATAGTACGGAATGACAATAGCGGATCTGAACAATCTTGGGTACACTGACGAACCGTTCGTCCTAACCAATGATGTGGCACAGGTTATATATGTGAAGGACATGTCTACCAAACCGAGAAAAAGAAAAGATAAGGAAGTGAATACATCATACGATGAGCCAAAGCGCCACATAGTTCTTTCAGGAAAAAGGGACATTGTGGGAGTGGAGGGCAAGACAGACATGTCTAAAGATTATGAAAAGTGTCATGAAATTCCTCCCTTCAATGTCAAGGCTGACCCAAGCATCCTGATAAACGATGAAAATTATCCATGGTTACGGCGCAATAAGCAAAGCACACAAGCGAAAAAAAGTGAAGACTTTCTCTCCACAACTATTATGATGATACCATGCCAACTTTCAACCTTTTCATACTTCATATGAAATGGCTGTTGTAACAGACGAGTTTCTGTAAGAAATCCTGATACTTCGAAACAGATTGTCCGTTTTGTACACGAAGTGCATCTAGTTTTTGTCGTAACCCTCTCTAGTTTTTGCACATGCAATGTGGGTGAAATGATGATACCATGCAAACTTTCAACCTTTCCAGAGTTCATTTGTAGTGCTTTTCAATTTCATGGTCTCATGAAATAATCCGTAAATGCATGGAAAATAACAAATATCATAAAAATAAATAAATAAGTAATTAGAAACAGAATAAACTAAACTTTAATAAAATATATAAGTAGAAACAAAATAAGATAAACTTTAATTACATAAATAAAATTTATGAAACTAAAATTATCAACGTATTTTCTGTTCAAAACATTATAAGCAACCTCTAGTATTACTGAAACTAAAATTATATAAAATTGATGCAACTAAAATTATCAAAGTTTTTTCTGTTTAAAATCATTAAAAGCAAAAAGAATTTTCATAAATAACTTTTTTGTTAGAAACTTTAATAGCAAAAAGAATTATCATAAAATAAAATAAATAAGTAATTAGAAACAAAATAAAAAAATAAATAAGTATTTTGTTGTAAGTAGAAACAAAATGAATAAATAAAGCAAAAAAGAAAAGAACTAAACTAGGAAAAAATAAAAAAACGCCACCTACTGGGCCACCATGGCCTGAATACGACTAGAAACCAACCCATGGGCAAGGATTCATGCCCGTAGAAGGCCCAATAGGACCACAGGCAGATACAATGCGTTTAGGCCCGAAAGCCTGCGTTTGAGAGGAGCTCGAGAGGGCAGCGGGAGTGGGGCTTATAAACCACTCTCGAGCTCCCTCAGCTAGCGAGGTGGGACAAAACTTTCATGCTGCAATGCGGGCAGCACAAGGCCTTTAGTCCTGGTTGGTGCCACCAACCAGTACTAAAGGCGTACATTGGTACCGGTTCATGCCAACAACCGGTACCAATGCGCACCCTTTAGTCCCGGTTTGTGGCTCCAACCGGGACCAAAGGCCTCTACTTCCCGCCCTTTGGGCTGCTAAAAAGCGACCTTTGGTCCCGGTTGGTGGCTCCAACCGAGACTAAAGGGGTGCTTTTGTCCCGGTTGCTGCCACGAACCGATGCTACCTCTTGAGCACTGCGTTGGTTTTTCCATGCAGAGGAAAGGGTGATGCAGCAAAGTAGCATAAGTATTTCTCTTAGTTTTTGAGAACCAAGGTATCAATCCAGTAGGAGGCTACGCGCGAGTCCCTCGTACCTACACAAAACAAATAAATCCTCGCAACCAACGCGATAAGGGGTTGTCAATCCCTACACGGTCACTTACGAGAGTGAGATTTGATAGATATGATAGGATAATATTTTTGGTATTTTTTTGATAAAGATGCAAAGTAAAATAAAAGTAAAGTAAAAAAGCAAAGTAAATAACTAAGTGTTGGAGATTAATATGATGAAGATAGACCCGGGGGCCATAGGTTTCACTAGTGGCTTCTCTCAAGAGCATAATTATTTTACGGTGGGTGAACAAATTATTGTTGAGCAATTGACAGAATTGAGCATAGTTATGAGAATTTCTAGGTATGATCATATATATAGGCATCACGTCCAAGACAAGTAGACCGACACTGGTAGAAAAAGGGCCTGTTGTCCCGGTTCGTAAGGGCCTTTTGTCCCGGTTTTGGAACCGGGACTAAAGGGTCGGTACTAATGCCCTGTGCCTTTAGTCCCGGTTCAATCCAGAACCGGGACAGATGGGCCTCCACGTGGCCTGTGCGCGGAGCCTAGGCAGGAGACCCTTTGGTCCCGGTTGGTGGCACCAACCGGGACCAATAGGCATCCACGCGTCAGCATTTCTATGGCTGGGGTTTTTGTTTT
>NC_057800.1:4886731-4912204 GCF_018294505.1 Triticum aestivum
TGGGGGTTTTGGGGGGTTAATTTAGGTGTTTCATATATTGTGTTAGCTAGCTATAATTAATAGAGAGAAGTGTCCTCTCTTATGTCCGTGCTTGGTCGACGCTACGTACTATACATACGTATAGAGAGGACTAGACACGCTAGCTAGCTAGTAAGCAAACGAAGGAAACAGAAGATCGTCATGAACATATATACATACAGAGAGAAATGATATCGACCACCTCTCCTTCTCTGAGAGATTGGTCGAACAACAAGTTCTCGTATATCTATCTGACACTACCGGCTACATATATACAATAATTATCTCTTACAAATATAATCATACGGACTCAGGGTCCACATAGTATTCTCCGTCTTCAGCGATCACGTGGTCAAGAAAGAATGCTGCCAATTCCTCTTGAATTGCTCGCATGCGAGCTGATTCTAGGAGTTCATCCCGCTTCCGAAACATCTAATTTAAAGAAGGGGGTCAATACATATATATATGAATGAATGAAACTCAACACAAATGATGGTAATAAAATAAAATTGTGAATGTTGTTATTTACGTACTTCATATTGTTCGTCAGTGTAGCCCCGCTCACAGGTCGTGTGGCGGATGGACTCGCAAATGTAGTATCCACAGAAATCATTCCCTTGTTCCTGCCACAACCACTTTACAAGAAATAGAGGTCAATCAAACTGATAAGCAAGAATGCCAAATGGTATTGATGAAACTAGCATTTGAATCACTAGTAGATGCGCAGAACATGCTACTATAGTACTTACTTTCGGGTGTCTAAATTGCAGCTCCTTCGGCAGTCCCGGAGCTTTTCTAGTGAATTTTCTCCAAACCCTGCTGGACAAAGAAAACAATTACTTGATATATCAGGAAATGAACAAAGTTGCTGATATGGTGGATAATGATCGATTTAACTTACTTCTCGAGTATTTGAGTCATGTCTGCATAGTCCTGGGGATCTTTTCGTCTTGAGTCTAAGACGGTTACTAGTCCCTGCTCAAGCTTAATCTCTAGGAGAATATACTGGAAACTGCACACGCATGCATAACTCATCAATTACATTACTATAACCTTGACTAATATATAAGGGAAACCGAATACGCACAAGACAGTAACACTCACTTGAAGTTGTAAGGAAAGAGTATTATATCTTTCTTTTCATTTATTACCAACGATCGTAACAAGTTGGCCTCGGTAGCTGCGGCATGAAATTTAACTTGAGTTGCATCTATGAGATATGTGTTAATGAACCCAATATCACTGACTTGTCTTTTCTTCAATTCGGCGATCTTCAATCTGCATAATATAGTGAGGATGATTATAAATACATGCAATGAAAGAGCTGAGCTATATAGAGAGACTTAATGACAGAAGTAGTACTACTTACAGACAGTAGCAGGCGACCGTTGGTTTATCGAGGGCCAATTGATTTACAAACTGAAAGAACTCCTCAAATGGAACAGGGAACAGTTCAATTTCAACGAGGTCATGCTCCTTTTTAACTTTCACATACAAAGTACTCCTCCCCCCAGAGTCTCTGCAGATTTTCAAGTACCAATCATGCAATCTTCGCATCATCGTTGATAGAGATCTTTCATCTTTGACGAGAGGCTTCCCGTACTCGTATCTTTGTATCTGCACCTCCATGAAATCATAATGTACATCGTCGGGCAGGTAATCGCCAAGATTTCTATAACCGGGCACCATCCTCGGATCATTAGCGACATTGTCGCTAGGCACCTTGAGCGGGGGTACGATTGATTCGCTTGTTCGCCGAGCTGGGAAATTTGTTTCCCAGCTCGTCGTTCTTTCAGCCTTTGATCACTGACAGTACTTCCCGACCGCTCCGCTTTGGCAAATTCCTTTCCAATAATGCGCTCATAGTTTCCTTTTGGCGGAGACTTGGGTGGTTTTGTCAGGGCAGCCAGAGTGCGCTTCGCTTTCACCGGATCTACCTTCTCCTCCGGTGGTGGATGTTTCTTTGCTTTCACCCCTTCAAAGTTGTTCCTCACTTCTTCTCGTGCGATCTCGGCGTTCTCCTCTGGGGTCCTCTCGTATGGTAACTTCTGTGGAGTCTTCAGAGAAGGACCAAATCTGTAGTTCCTCCCGCCAACGGCTGTACTGCTAGACGCCGGCCGAGCAGACGGAGCGGTTGTCTTCTTTACTTGCTTATAAGGCAGAGGAGAAGGACTACGACGCGCCGGAGCAGCCGGAGCGGCGGCAGGTCTCTTCTGCCCTTGCTGACGAGGCAGAGAAGGAGGAGGCTGGCTGCTCGGGCGCGTCGGTGCAGGCGGAGAAGGAGGCGGAGTGCCGCCACGCGGTGGAGAAGGAGCCGGTTGAGTGCCCTGATCGTCACTCGCTGGAGGAGGAGGCGGTGGAGGAGGCGGAGTGCCCTGACTCGCCGGAGGAGGAGGCGGTGGAGGAGGCGGAGTGCCCTGTCTTACCGGAGGAGGAGGAGGCAGAGGCGTCCAGTTCGGAAGGTTGATGAGCTCCTTCCGCCATAGGCATGGAGTCTTCAGCGCAGACCCCAACCTAGTCTCCCCTTCACCGGTAGGGTGGTTAAGCCGGAGGTCCTCAAAATAGTTGCGGGAGAAAGTCTTCACTTTTTCTTCGCTTGTGTCATTTGCTTATTGCGCCGTAACCATGGATAATCTTCATTGTTTATTAGCATGCTTGGGTCAGCCTTGACATTGAAGGGAGGAATTTCATTAAACTTTTCATAATCTTCAGACATGTCTCTCTTGCCGTCCACTCCCAGGATGTCCCTTTTTCCTGAAAGAACTATGTGGCGCTTTGGCTCATCGTATGATGTATTCGCTTCTTATCTTTTCTTTTTCTCGGTTTGGTAGACATGTCCTTCACATAGATAACATGTGCCACATCATTGGCTAGGACGAACGGTTCGTCAGTGTACCCAAGAATTTTCAGATCCACTGTTCTCATTCCGTACTGTGGGTCTACCTGTACCCCGTCGCCTAACAGATTGACCCATTTGCACTGAAACAAAGGGACCTTAAAATCAGGTCCGTAGTCAAGTTCCCATATGTCCACTATGTAACCATAATATGTGTCCTTTCCGCTCTCGGTTGCTGCATCAAAGCGGACACCGCTGTTTTGGTTGGTGCTCTTTTGATCTTGGGCGATCATGTAAAATGTATTCCCATTTATCTCGTATCCTTTGTAAGTCAATACAGTCAAAGATGGTCCCCTGGACAACAAGTACAACTCATCATAAACAATGTTGTCACCTCTGAGACGTGTTTCGAACCAACTGCTGAAAGTCCTGATGTGTTCACATGTAATCCAGTCATCGCACTGCTCCAGGTGTTTGGAGCGCAGACTGTTCTTGTGTTCATCGACATACGGGGTCACCAAGGTAGAGTTCTGTAGAACTGTGTAGTTTGCTTGAGACCAAGAATATCCGTCCCTGCATATTATTGAGTCTCTTCCAAGAGTGCCTTTTCCAGTCAGTCTCCCCTCATACGGCGATTTAGGGAGACCTATCTTCTTAAGGCTAGGAATGAAGTCAACACAAAACCCGATAACATCCTTTGTTTGATGGCCCATGGAGATGCTTCCTTCTGGCCTAGCACGGTTACGGACATATTTCTTTAGGACTCCCATGAACCTCTCAAAGGGGAACATATTTTGTAGAAATACGGGACCCAGGATGACAATCTCATCGACTAGATGAACTAGGACGTGTGTCATGATATTGAACAAGGATGGTGGGAACACCAGCTCGAAACTGACAAGATATTGCGCCACATCACTCCTTAGCCTTGGTATGATTTCTGGATCGATCACCTTCTGAGAGATTGCATTGAGGAATGCACATAGCTTCACAATGGCTAATCGGACGTTTTCCGGTAGAAGCCCCCTCAATGCAACCGGAAGTAGTTGCGTCATAATCACGTGGCAGTCATGAGACTTTAGGTTCTAAAACTTTTTCTCTGGCATATTTATTATTCCTTTATATTCGACGAGAAGCCAGTCGTGACCTTCATACTGAGCAGGCATTCAAAAAAGATTTCTTTCTCTTCTTTCATAAGAGTGTAGCTGGCAGGACCTTTATACTGATTCGGAGGCATGCCGTCTTTTTCGTGCAAATGTTGCAGGTCCTCCCGTGCCTCAGGTGTATCTTTTGTCTTCCCATACACGCCCAAGAAGCCTAGCAGGTTCACGCCAAGGTTCTTCGTCACGTGCATCACGTCGATTGAGGAGTGGACCTCTAGGTCTTTCCACTAGGGTAGGTCCCAAAATATAGATTTCTTCTTCCACATGGGTGCGTGTCCCTCAGTGTCATTCGGAACAGCTAGTCCACCGGGACCCTTTCCAAAGATTACGTAGTGTAAATCATTGACCATAGCAAGCACGTGATCACCGGTGCGCACGGCGGGCTTCTTCCGGTGATCTGCCTCGCCTTTGAAATGCTTGCCTTTCTTTCGACATTGATGGTTGGTCGGAAGAAATCGACGATGGCCCAGGTACACATTCTTCCTGCATTTGTCCAGGTATATACTTTCAGTGTCATCTAAACAGTGCGTGCATGCGTGGTATCCTTTGTTTGTCTGTCCTGATAGGTTACTGAGAGCGGGCCAATCGTTGATGGTCACGAACATCAACGCCTTAAGGTTAAATTCCTCATGTCTGTGCTCATCCCACGTATGTACACCGTTTCCATTCCACAGCTGTAAAAGTTCTTGAACTAATAGCCTTAGGTACACATCAATTTCGTTGCCGGGTTGCTTAGGGCCTTCGATGAGAACTGGCATCATAATGAACTTCCGCTTCATGCACATCCAAGGAGGAAGGTTATACATACATAGAGTCATGGGCCAGGTGCTGTGATTGCTGCTCTGCTCCCCGAAAGGATTAATGCCATCCGCGCTTAAAGCAAACCATACATTCCTTGGGTCCTTTGCAAACTCATCCTAGTACTTTCTCTCGATTTTTCTCCACTGCGACCCGTCAGCGGGTGCTCTCAACTTCCCATCTTTCTTTCGGTTCTCACTGTGCCATCACATCAACTTGACATGCTCTTCATTTTTGAACAGACGTTTCAACCGTGGTATTATAGGAGCATACCACATCACCTTCGCAGGAACCCTCTTCCTGGGGGGCTCGCCGTCAACATCACCAGGGTCATCTCGTCTGATCTTATACCGCAATGCACCGCATACCGGGCATGTGTTCAGATCCTTGTATGCACCGCGGTAGAGGATGCAGTCATTAGGGCATGCATGTATCGTCTCCACCTCCAATCCTAGAGGGCATACGACCTTCTTTGTTGCGTATGTACTGTCGGGCAATTCGTTATCCTTTGGAAGCTTCTTCTTCAATATTTTCAGTAGCTTCTCAAATCCTTTGTCAGCCACAGCATTCTCTGCCTTCCACTGCAGCAATTCCAGTACGGTGCCGAGCTTTGTGTTGCCATCTTCGCAATTGGGGTATAACCCTTTTTTGTGATCCTCTAACATGCGATCGTACTTCAGCTTCTCCTTTTGACTTTCGCATTGTGTCCTTGCATCGACAATGACCCGGCGGAGATCATCATCATCGGGCACATCGTCTGGTTCATCTTGATCTTCAGCAGCTTCACCCATTGCAGCATCATTGGGCACATCGTCTGGTTCCTCTTGATCTTCACCAGCTTCCCCCGTTGCAGCATCACCGTATTCAGGGGGCACATAGTTGTCATCGTACTCTTCTTCTTCGTCGTCTTCCATCATAACCCCTATTTCTCCGTGCCTCGTCCAAACATTATAGTGTGGCATGAAACCCTTGTAAAGCAGGTGGGAGTGAAGGATTTTCCGGTTAGAGTAAGATCTCGTATTCCCACATTCAGTGCATGGACAACACATAAAACCATTCTGCTTGTTTGCCTCAGCCGCATCGAGAAACTCATGCACGCCCTTAATGTACTCGCGGGTGTGTCTGTCACCGTACATCCATTGCCGGTTCATCTGCATGCATTATATATAATTAAGTGTCCAAATTAATAGAAGTTCATCATCACATTAAAACGAAAGTGCATACATAGTTCTCATCTAACAACATATAGCTCTCCAGAGCATCTAATTAATTAAACCATACATTGAAACTATGTAAAACATTTCAATGCGAAAACAAATGCGATCATAATCGCAACCAAGGTAACAATTGATCCAACGGCATAATGATACCAAGCCTCGGTATGAATGGCATATTTTCTAATCTTTATAATCTTCAAGCGCATTGCATCCATCTTGATCTTGTGATCATCGATGACGTCCGCAACATGCAACTCCAATATCATCTTCTCCTCCTCAATTTTTTTTATTTTTTCCTTCAACAAATTGTTTTCTTCTTAAACTAAATTTAACCTCTCAACAATAGGGTCGGTTGGCATTTCCGATTCACATACATCCTACATAAATAAAATCTATGTCACGTTGGTCGGCATAATTTTCATAAACAATAAATGAACCAATAGTTATAAAGATAATATATATACCACATCCGAATCATAGACAGGACGAGGGCCGACGGGGGCGGATACCAAAACCATCGCTCTATATAAGATGCAATAATAAAAGTAAGAAAATAATACAAGTATCTATGTAAACATACAAGTAAGAATATTTTTCCTTTCAGAAAGAAGATAAGAACAAGAGGCTCACCACGGTGGTGCCGGCAATGAGCTCGGTGCGAGCGATCAACGGCGGTGAAGACGGGGACGGGGCGTGACGGGCCGCTAAACCTAGACAAATATTATGGAAAATGGAGCTTGGAGGTCGAGCTTGGAGAGGAGAAAGCTTAAGTAGTGTGGCTCGGGCATTCCATCGAACACCTTGTGTGCATAGGAGGTGAGCTAGAGCACCACCAAGCCCTCTCCCCCTCGGCCAGAGAAAAACAGAGCACTGGGGTGCTCTGCTCGCGAGCGAGGGGTATATATAGGCACCTCATTGGTCCCGGTTGGTGACTTGAGCCGGGACTAAAGGGGAGCCTTTGCTCGAGGTTCAAGCCACCAACCAGGACCAATGGTGGTGGGCCAGGAGCGAGGCCCATTGGTCCCGGTTCATCCCACCAACCGGGACCAAAAGGTCCAGATGAACCGGGACCAATGGCCCACGTGGCCCGGCCGGCCCCCTGGGCTCACGAACCGGGACCAATGCCCACATTGGTCCCGGTTCTGGACTGAACCGGGACTAATGGGCTGACCCGGCCTGGACCCCAGCCCTGTTTTCTACTAGTGCGACTCCTGCCTGCATCTACTACTATTACTCCACTCATCGACCGCTATCCAGCATGCATCTAGAGTATTAAGTTCATAAAAACAGAGTAACTTCTTAAGCAAGATGACATGATGTAGAGGGATAAATTCATGCAATATGATAAAAAAAACCCATATTGTTATCCTCGATGGCAACAATACAATACGTGCCTTGCTGCCCCTACTGTCACTGGGAAAGGACACCGCAAGATTGAACCCAAAGCTAAGCACTTCTCCCATTGCAAGAAAGATCAATCTAGTAGGCCAAACCAAACTGATAATTCGAAGAGACTTGCAAAGATAACCAATCATACATAAAATAATTCAGAGAAGATTCAAATATTGTTCATAGATAAACTTGATCATAAACCCAGAATTCATCGATCTCAACAAACACACCGCAAAAAGAAGGTTGCATCAAATAGATCTCCATGAGAGAGGGGGAGAAGATTGTATTGAGATCCAAAAAGAGAGAAGAAGCCATCTAGGTAATAACTATGGACCCGAAGGTCTAAGGTAAACTACTCACACATCATCGGAGGGGCTATGGTGATGATGTAGAAGCCCTCCGTGATCGATGCCCCCTCCTGCGGAGCTCCGGAACAGGCCCCAAGATGAGATCTCGTGGGTACAGAAGGTTGCGGCGGTGGAATTAGGGTTTTGGCTCCGTTTGATATTCTTTTTCTACGAAACTCTGAAATAGGAAAAAAACAATGATTCTGGGCTGGGCCCCTGGCTAATAGGTTAGTCCCAAAAATAATATAAAAGTGAATAATAAAGCCCAATAATGTCCAAAACAGTAGATAATATAGCATGGAGCAATAAAATATTAAAGATACGTTGGATACGTATCAACCCCGCGTCGGTCATCGCCCCGGTCCGCGCCGCCCCGCATCGTCACCGCCCCAGTCTGCGCCATCGCCGACGCTGCCGCCAGTGAGCCCCAGCCCCCGCGCCCCTGCCTTGCCCCCCGTCACCACCGCCGCCGCCGTGGCCACCATAAAAAATATATGATTAGATGGTTTTTTCATAGATGTGATTTTTTTGTTCATATATCATATGATGTTTTTATATTGTTCATAGATGATCGATCATATTTGTTCATATGTATGCAAGCGAAGTCGTTGTAGTTAGTTGTACTACTTTAATTTATTTATAGTAAGTGCGTAGTAGTTGAACTAGTTGATTTAATTAAACTACTTTATTTTACTATAGAAGTAGTTTATTTTTAGTAAGTTCTACTTTATTTCATTTATAGTAAGTGCTTAGTAGTTGAACTAGTTGATTTAATAAAACTACTTTATTTAACTATATATAGAAGTAGTTTATTTTTAGTAAGTACTACTTTATTTTATTTATAGTAAGTGCTTAATTAGTAGTTGAACTAGTTGATTTAATAAAACTACTTTATTTTACTATAGCAGTAGTTTATTTTTAGCAAGAAAATTAATAGAACTAGTTTATTTTTTAGTTCAAGCAATTATTCCCGCATCGATGTCGAGGATGCCTATCCCACATCCTCGTCGTCGACTTGGCGGAGGAGGCCGGCTTGATCAGAGGGGCCACGTCCGGGACTAGGCTCCGCCGGGCTGGTATTGGGAGGTGCTACCTTTCAAGGGACGTAGGTTGGTGAGGAGCCAGCCCGTCGTTGACTCGATTGTCGGTGTCAAAACCGGCGGATCTCGGGTAGTGGGTCCCGAACTGTGCGTCTAGGCCGGATGGTAACCGGAGGCAGGGAACACGATGTTTTACCCAGGTTCGGGCCCTCTTGATGGAGGTAAAACCCTACGTCCTGCTTGATTAATATTGATGATATAGGTAGTACAAGAGTAGATCTACCACGAGATCAAGGAGGCTAAACCCTAGAAGCTAGCCTATGGTATGATTGTTGTATATGGAGTTGATTGCCTACGGACTACAACCTTTCGGTTTATATAGACACCGGATAGGGTTAGGGTTACATAGAGTCGGTTACAATGGTAGGAGATCTTGAATATCCGCATCGCCAAACTTTCCTTCCACGCCAAGGAAAGTCCCATCCAGACACGGGACGAAGTCTTCAATCTTGTATCTTCACAGTCCTGGAGTCCGGCTGAAGGTATAGTCCGGCTACCCGAACACCCCCTAATCTAGGACTCCCTCAGTAGCCTCCGAACCAGGCTTCAATGACGACGAGTCCGGCGCGCAGATTGTTCGGCATTGCAAGGCGGGTTCTTCTCCAAATCTTGTGTACCTGTAGGAATAATGTCCGATTTTTGTAATGTAGTGCTCCTCGGCTTCCACGCCCAATAATGGCCGTCTTCCGCGTGTCAAACGAATGTGAAATGCCGAGGCGTTTTTACATCCACACCCCGGGCCGAGCCGCCTATTTAACGGGATGGGGATTTTGGTCCAAACCACATCTTCTCCTTTCCGCGAGTTATCATCAGAGCGCTTCCAGCAAAGGTCCATTCCAACATGACCAGCCATCGCAGCTCCTCCCCTCGCCCCTCTGGTCCCAAACCCAGGGACTGGGAGAGTTGCACCATCCCGCATAGAGAGTTAGTGTCGCTTCAGGCCAAGGGATTTCTCCCTCGGGCATACATGGTCCCGGTCCGAGCCGGTCTCGCCACCTACAATGGCGGAAAACAAGCGGAGATCACCCCCAATCCTTCTAAAGGAGAGCGGGTGTGCCTCGTCCCCTATCTAATAAGGGGACTGGGGTTTCCAATTCATCCATTTCTTCGCGGGCTTCTGGAGTTCTATGGCCTCCAGCTGCACAATCTCACTCCCGCCTCCGTATTGCATATTGCGGGTTTCGTCGCCCTTTGCGGGCTATTTTTAGGCATTGAGGCTCACTTCGCACTGTGGAAGAGGTTATTCTGCCTGGTGCCTCATTCTCAAGAGGGGTCTATATACCAAGTGGGCGGAGCCGAAGTATGGCGCATCGCCAGGACCGGATACCTATTCGGAATGGTTTTACATAGATGATGTCCCGCTACCGGACCCTATCCGGGTCGGTCTCCCTGAGTTCAATACTGCTCCATTGAAGAAACGCTTGAGCTGGCGTCCGCGGAGCTCTCAGAGAGAAAGTGACAGAGACGTCCTTTACCTGATGGGCCGGATAAGACTGTTGGCTCATTCCGGACTAACCATGATTGGAGTCATGGCCGCATGCATTATGCGGGGGGTGCAGCTGCTTCAATATAGAGACCACCCCATGTGGCATTTCAACGGGGAGGATGACGCCACACGTTACGGTCGTAAGGGGCCGGCCTCAGCCACCGCCTTAGTAAAGATCTTATCCTCTTTGTACAAGGGAGAAAAGGAGGAATTCCTCCACGTCAACCCGCGGGCCGGATTCAGTATGTACGATCCTCCAAGTTGGGTAAGTGAACAATTGTGCTTGCCCGTTTGTTTTATACTCCCATGGTTAGATAGGTAGTCTGATGACTTCAATGCAGGAACTGTGACAGGAGGTAAAGGATATAAATAGCTGCCCTCCACAGCCCAAGGACCCAGAACGGTCCCTCAATCCGGACTCCGAAGAGGATCCGAACATATCGGTGGAGCTTATCGACGGGGTGTTCCATCAGCTAAGCAAGGACAATACCTTGGTAGCCATTACGGCGGATTACCCAGGGTTAATCCTGGCCTCTCAGGTGACAGAAACCGGGGTCTTATTCCCTTGAAAGGGATTCCACCCTTACGTAGCCCGGTGTTTCTGACGACAACCGTGTTTTGCAGGGGAGATTTCCGAGGCAGGAGGCCAAACCTGCGGCGGCTAGCCAACAAGGGGCCACAGGGCCCCATGGGGCAAAAAGGAATGTAGTCCGAACTGAGATGCCGGCGCAAAGGTATAGTGCACCCTCTGTTTCCCTGGAGTTATTCTGTTAGGGAATATTAACATTCGTGCTACCTTCAGAACGAAGAGACCTCGCCGGACTACATCCAGAGAGGTTGCCAATCGCGCCTCCACCAGCCAGGCTCCAACGTCTGGCCAGGAAGCGGAGGTGAGCACAAGGCGCGCACCGGACGCTCCTCCGACAGAGGATGCGGACAGGCTGTCTGCCACAAATTCTGAAGTGGAGAGTGCCATGAACCACAGGCATCGCTGGACAATTCTACGCGACGCTTGTTTCTCCCAAGAGGCTTTAGATGCCTTTAATTTAGGAGATGCGTACCTCCGTGCCGCTCAAAATGGTTTAGCCAGAGCCACGGAGCAGTATGTAAAAGACATACGGGTAAGAAAATTTTGGTTAAATATATATATGCATGTAGCCCCCGAGACTTGAAGCAGTTAGACCAACTGATTTAAGGATCATTTAATATGCAGCTTCTTACAGAGAAGAATACCGTACTGTCCCAGGAGCTGGAAAAGTGAAAGGCCCATCTAGAGGCCGCACTAGCCGCAGCAGGGGAGCCCAAAAGACCCCCTTAGGTAAGATACACTTCGAAAGATTAGTATTGTGCGGTGTGGGTGCAAATCTGACAAATCATATTTCAGATGGCGCCGGACTCGATCTGGACAAGCAACAACTCTTACGCCGGCTAAAGGCCGGTGAGAGTACGTTGACAAAGGTGAGGCGAGAGAAGAATGATCTTCAGGACACCAACACCAAGCTGGACATCGAACTTAAAGATGTTCGTGGCCAGCTGTCGGACTCCACGAAGGAGAATCAGCGGCTTCGACACGACATTTTTAGTAAGTGCTTGAACGAACTTTGAAAAAAGAGTTCGGCGAGGAAGTCGACTAACAGAGTAATGTCTGTAGGTATGCACACAGGTCGTCCTGCAGAGGAGATGCCCGGTTCTACGGGTGACCTTCTTCTCGAACTCCTGCAACTGCACGAGCGAATTCGGTAGGCGATGCGGGGTATTGCCCAAGCCTTATGGCCTGCCCACTCCATGCCCGAGGGCCTTGGAGAGCTTGAGGAGAAGCTGAAGGGAGCTCGGCAGCGCTTCCGATTGTGGAAGATATCGGCCTGCCGACAAGGCGCTAGGGAGGCCTGGGCCATGGTGAAGACGTGTTTTACGAAGTCTGACCCAAACCACATGGCCGAGGTCGGACCAGTGGGGCCTGATGGGAAGGAGATCCCTGTAAGCTTAGTATACGGCCAAGTAGAGTTGGCCGCGAAGTATTCCCAGCAGGACTGTAAATTAGACAGCCTATTAGATGGTATAGAAGAGGAATACAATCAGTCAGAATGACTGTGTAATTTTGAATTGACATGTGTAATGCCTTCTAGCCGGATTGTAGATCGTTTGTCGTTGCCGACCTTTTCGCTTCAACCTCGGGACCTGACCGTCCGAAGTGTGTCCGAATACCCTAGCAGTTATATGAAAACCGGGGTATGCGTGGAGACCAGGCGTAGGGTTCATCAGTGCTTTATCAGACAGGTGCCCAACTAGTTATGTTATATTACATGGTCAGTAAGAAACATCTTCCAGAGAGAATAGTTCCATTAAGGGTTCCTTTCGCTGGGAGGCATGCCCTAAGGTGCATGTCCGGACTGCGTGAAGAGACGCAGAAAAAAAAGCATCTGGGGGCGCATAAAATGAGTAAAAAGATCATCTTTTATTTCACCGACAGAATATTCCCTTAAGAATGCTAGCTTTCGGCTTCACCTAGTCCGAGGTACACATCCGGCTGACCCGGCAGTAACAATCGCAGAGGTGCTCCCTTTACCGCCTAGCCAAACAATCGGGAACGTAGGGGTAAGCACAGGAGCCAGGCAACCCAGCTTGTCCAAAACTTAAGTCATATCGATGCATATAATGGTGAAGAAAAAAGGTACATGCAGAAGTTTGACGCATGTGTTGGGCGTCAAGCCCGTATAAATAAGCTTCTGTTAAAGAAGCCCCCAGGTTTAATGAGCGTGAGTGGCGCGTCACTAGATGAGCCTTTAAGGGCTATGAAAGAAAAAAAATGGGAAGGAGAGAAATGTAGGACAGAAAAATACAAAAAAGGGATGGACAGAGGAAGGATACGAACACAGAGTCCGGCGCTAGGCATAGAATCTTCGAAGACGGGTGGCGTTCCATGGGTTCGGCTCGAGTCGGTTGTTCGACGCATCTCGCAGGCGGTACACCCCACCAGTCAGGACTTGGTCGATTATGAATGAACCTTCCCACTTGGGCTTGAGTTTTTGTCCTTTTTCTTATCCGGCAGGCGTAGAACTAGTTCGCCAACATTGTAATTTTTGGCCCGTACTTCTCTGCTTTGGTATCTTCGGGCCTGCTGTTGATAAAATGCGGAACGGGCTTTTGCCACATCGCACTCCTCCTCCAAGGCGTCCAAGTTGTCCTGCCGATCAAGCTCGGCTTCTCTTTCTTCGTACATGCACACTCTAGGTGAGTCATGAATTATGTCGCAGGGCAGAACTGCTTCTGCGCCGTACACCATAAAAATGGTGTGTGTCCGGTGGTGCGATTTGGCATGGTCTGCAGCCCCCATAGCACGGAGTCGACCTACTCTACCCAGTGCGTGTTAGATTCCTTAAGGGACTGCACCAGTCTAGGTTTAATGCCGCTCATGATAAGACCATTTGCACGTTCGACCTGGCCGTTGGTTTGTGGGTGATAGACGGAAGCATAATCGAGCTTGATGCCCATGTTTTTGCACCAGAGTTTTACCTCGTCGGCAGTAAAGTTTGTATCGTTGTCGGTTATGATGCTGTGGGGGACGCCATAACGGTGTACAACCCCGGATATGAAGTCTATCACAGGTCCGGATTCGGCCGTTTTAATAGGCTTGGCTTCTATCCATTTGGTGAACTTATCCACCATGACCAGTAAGTATTTTTTCCTATGGGTTCCACCTTTAAGGGGCCCGACCATGTCAAGCCCCCAGACCGCAAAAGGCCAGGTGATGGGTATAGTTTGCAGTGCGGTGGGTGGCATATGGCTTTGGTTGGCAAAAAGTTGGCAACCAGGGCATCGTTGGACTAGGTCCGGAGCGTCTGCTCGGGCCGTCGGCCAGTAAAAGCCTGTACGGAAAGCCTTGCTAACAAGGGACCGAGCAGCGGCGTGGTGACCACCGAGTCCGGCATGAATTTCAGCCAGGAGGTTCCGCCCTTCCTCTTCGGAGATGCACCTTTGAAGGACTCCGGTAGTGCTTTTCTTATAAAGTTCTCCCTCATAGACTCTGTAGGCCTTAGATCGCCGCACTATGCAGCGGGCCTCGTTTTGGTCCTCCGGGAGTTCCTACCTAGTAAGGTAGTCTAGGAATGGTTCTGTCCACGGGGCGGTAACCGCCATTATTACGAGGGCTGAAGGTGTAATTTCATTGGCAGAGCCTCCGATTGTGTCAGATTGTTCGGCGTCGAGTGGTGCGGCTGGGTTCGGGCTGTCATTTGCGGGTTCCCCCTCCAATGTTACGGATGGCTTGATCAATCTTTCCAAAAAGACGTTGGGGGGACTGCATCGGGTTTTGCTCCGATGCGTGCTAGGACGTCCGCCGCTTGATTGTTTTCTTGGGCTATATGGTGGAACTCCAGCCCTTTAAACCGAGCTGACATTTTTAGGACGGCGCCGCGGTAAGCTGCCATTTTTGGGTCCTTGGCGTCGAAGTCTCCATTTATTTGGGATATCGCAAGGTTTGAATCCCCGCGTACCTCTAGGCGTTGGATACCCATGGATACTGCTATCCGGAGGCCATGTAGGAGGGCCTCATATTTGGCTGCATTGTTGGAATCCGTGTACATGATCTGGAGCACATATTGGACTGTGTCTCCTGTGGGGGACGTTAGGACGACGCCGGCCCCCAGTCCGGCCAACATTTTGGAGCCGTCGAAATGCATAATCCAGTTCGAATATGTGTCGTACTCTTTAGGGAGCTCGGCATCCGTCCATTCTGCGACGAAGTCGGCCAAAACTTGCGATTTACTAGCTCACCGTGGCTTATAGGTTATATCGAACGGGAGAAGCTCGATGGCCCATTTTGCAATCCGGCCCGTTGCATCGCGGTTGTTGATAATATCGTTTAGTGGCACTTCCGAGGCTACTGTTATGGAACACTCTTGAAAGTAGTGTCATAGCTTCTGGGACGCCATGAATACCGTGTATGCAATCTTTTGATAATGCGGGTACCGTGATTTGCATGGAGTGAGGACAGTGGACACGTTGTAGACCGGCCTTTGAAGGGGGAATTTGTGTCCGTCCGTTTCCCGCTCGACAACGAGCACTGCGCTGACAACTTGGTGTGTTGCTGCAATGTACAATAACATTGGTTCGCCGGTGATTGGCGCGGCTAGGACTGGGTTTGTTGCCAATATGTCTTTTATTTCATCAAGTCCGGCCGTGGCGGCATCCGTCCACTCGAAGTGTTCGGTGCGCCGAAGGAGGCGATAAAGGGGTAGTGCATTTTCTCCCAAGCGGGAGATGAAGCGGCTTAAAGCCGCCAAGCATCCGGTTAATTTTTGTATTTGTTTAAGGTCCTTTGGGACATCCAATTGTGACAAAGCTCGGATCTTGGCTGGGTTTGCTTCAATTCCTCTACCGGATACAATGAAGCCCAAGAGCTTTCCGGCTGGAACGCCGAAGACGCATTTTTCTGGGTTGAGCTTGATGTCATATTTTCGGAGGTTATTGAATGTAAGCCTCAAGTCATTTACTAGGGATTCGACATGTCATGATTTGACGACCACATCATCCACATACGCCTCCATTGTTTTGCCGATCTAGTTTGCCAGACATATCTGGATCATGCGCTGATATGTTGCGCCGGCGTTTTTCAGCCCAAAGGGCATTGTGTTGAAGCAGAATGGGTCATATGGTGTGATGAATGCTGTTGCAGCTTGGTCTGATTCTGCCATCTTGATTTGATGGTAACCGGAGTATGCGTCGAGGAAACACAACAAATTGTGTCCTGCGGTGGCATCGATAATTTGATCGATACGGGGGAGGGGGAAGGGATCCTTTGGGCAAGCCTTGTTAAGGTCTTTAAAATCGACACATAGGCGCCAGGATTTGTCCTTCTTTGGTACCATCACCAGGTTTGCTAGCCAGTCCGGATGTTTTATGTCTCTGATGAATCCGGCCTCTAATAGCTTGGCTAGCTCCTCTCCCATAGCCTGTCTCTTGGGTTCGGAAAAATGCCAAAGGGCTTGTTTCACAGGTTTAAATCCTTTTAGGATATTTAAGCTGTGTTCGGCCAGCCTGCGTGGGATCCCTGGCATGTCTGAAGGGTGCCAGGCGAAGATGTCCCAGTTCTCTCGTAGGAACTCTCGCAGTGCGGCGTCTGCATCAGGGGTCAGTCGTGCCCCGATGGAAGCTGTTTTATTGGGGTCCGTTGGATGGACCTGGAATTTGACTATTTCATCAGCTGGCTTGAAGGACGTGGATTTGGATCTCTTATCGAGTATCACATCATCCCTGTTAACCGTGGAGCGCAGCGCAGTTAGTTCCTCGGCCGCTAAGGCTTCGGATAGCGCCTCAAGGGCTAATGCGGCCGTCTTGTTTTCGGCGCGGAGTGCTATGTCCGGATCACTAGCTAGAGTGATAATTCCATTGGGCCTGGGCATCTTAAGCTTCATGTACCCGTAATGGGGTATTGCATGGAAGATTGTGAATGCTTCCCGCCCTAGTAAAGCGTGATATCCGCTCTTAAACGGGGCCACCTAAAACGTGACTTCTTCGGACCTGTAATTATCCGGCGTGCCGAACACCACATCTAGTGTGATTTTTCCTGTGTAGCGCGCTTCCCGACTGGGGATTATTCCTCTAAAGGTTGTGCTGCTTCGCTCGACGCGGTTCCAGTCTATTTCCATTTTTTGAAGGGTTTCCTCATAAATGAGGTTCAGTCCGCTGCCTCCATCCATGAGCACCTTGGTGAGGCGAAAGCCGTCCACTATGGGACTGAGGACCAATGCGGCTGGTGCTCGGGCTGTTCGGAATCTAGGTTCATCACTTGCGTTGAAGGTAATGGCAGTGTCGCTCCATGGATTTATTGTTGCAACTTGATAGACTTCGGCGAGGCTGCGGAGTGTTCTTTTTCGCACATTGTTTGATGAGAAAGTCTCGAAGACTGTGAGAACGGTACTGGTGTCCTTGGGCTGGCTTTCTGCGGCCTCCGAATTAAGAGGTCCTCGCCGATTTTGGCCACCTGCCGGAGTATCCAACATGCTCTAAGGCTGTGAGTTGGTGTGGCGTTCTCTGTACTGTGAATTCTACAGGGTCCATCAAGCCATCTTTCCAGTACGGTTCCATGCCCTGTAGAGGGTTTTGGTTTTTGGTGTTTATCCCGAGTGTCCTGTGATAATGCACCCTCTTAGTTCGTGCGGGATTACTATTCAAGGCTGGATTATCCCAAAAATTTATTTCGGTTTTCCAGGCGCTTTCCATCGCACAGTATTTTTGTACTATGGACGCCAAGTCAGCGAAGCGTGTGATATCACGACGACTTACGGCATTAAGGATTCCCTTGTCCGTGCAATTACTTTAGAAAATTGAGATTGCGTCTTCCTCACGGCAATCCTTTATCCTGTTCATAACCAGGAGGAATCTGGCCCAGTAATGATGTACTGTTTCCTCAGGCCTCTGCCTGATTTGGGAGAGATCGCTTATGATCGGGTGGGCGGGTGTCGTTGAATCTGAAACCTCACCCAATCCAAGATTCGGAGGCCGAAGAGTTTCCGAACTCTGATCTTCGGATTCTTGGATGTTGTCCAGTGAATCTGGCCCATTGCCTGATCCTAAGCTCAGGTCTTGAGTTACATCTCCCCCTCCACGGGTATCCGGCTTGGAGGGGTCGGGAATTCGGACATAGCTAGTCGTTAAAATAGATGAAGGGTCGCCGCACTGCGTCTCTACCACGGCAATGTGGTGGGTGACTTGGGGAGAGTTAATTTCTCTTAGATCGGGTTTAAGCCCAACCTGGTCGTAATCCATAGCGACCCCCAGGGCGGCGATGCGATCCAAGAGCTTGTTTACGGAAGAGAGCTCCATTGGATCTAGCTGCTCGACGAGCTCCGAGCTGATGTGTAGGTTGCTTTTGATGACCCGAGAGGTCACCGTCGGCGCAACAGCCGAACAGGCGGTCATGAGGAAACCACCTAGCCGGAGGGTTAGGCCGACAGCCAAGGCTCCCTTAGCAACGACGTCGTCTTTAAATATGGGAGGAGGCATCCTTCCTGATTGTGACGGCACAGAGGAACTCTCAATGAAAGCACCAATGTCGGTGTCAAAACCGACGGATCTCGGGTAGTGGGTCCCGAACTGTGTGTCTAGGCCGGATGGTAACAGGAGGCAGGGAACACGATGTTTTACCCAGGTTCGGGCCCTCTTGATGGAGGTAAAACCCTACGTCCTGCTTGATTAATATTGATGATATAGGTAGCACAAGAGTAGATCTACCACGAGATCAAGGAGGGAAAACCCTAGAAGCTAGCCTATGGTATGATTGTTGTATATGGAGTTGATTGCCTACGGACTACAACCCTCCGGTTTATATAGAAACCGGATAGGGTTAGGGTTACATAGAGTCGATTACAATGGTAGGAGATCTTGAATATCCGCATCACCAAACTTGCCTTCCACGCCAAGGAAAGTCCCATCCGGACACGGGACGAAGTCTTCAATCTTGTATCTTCATAGTCCTGGAGTCCGGCTGAAGGTATAGTCCGGCTACCCGAACACCCCCTAATCCAGGACTCCCTCACCGATCCTTGTTTGGTGGCGGTCGCGTGGGCCAGTGATGGTGCCTAGGCTTTCGGACACTGCGGAGGTGGTACTTCACCGTGTCAGCAAGGAGAACGAGCACGTCCGTCGCTACATGGTTGCGTATATATATATATATATATATATATATATATATATATATATGAGAAGACGAAGAATCCCGACTGTTGTCGTGGGGGTCGCTTCTCCTTCGTTCCCGTGTGCTAGACATTTTGGTGTAATGCACTCGGGGACAAATGGAGGAGCGACCATCACCAATGGTCGAATGTATACACCACGTGAGCTGAGAATTTTCAAGAAAAGACTCGACAAACGGATAGTCAACCCGTGATGAATAATAATGATCTAATTTAGTTTTTGTAGTACATATATTTAATTGTACAAGTTTAATCTTTGAATTATGAACGTTGGAAATGTCGTCATCGGACGACGAAAGTCTCCCGGAGGAGTGCGGCTGGTGCCACAACGATCGAGGTTTGTGCGACAGGCCTCACCTGGACGATGATCGGCGCTTCAGCATTAAGCTCGAGGAGACCTTCGATGTTGAAACGGTATGCAACGGCGACAAGTGTTTTTTCGTAATTAAGCATGACTTCAACTATTTCAACATGTAATTTTCATCTTTTACAATTTGAGTATAGCTTATTCCATGCCATGCAAGACGATATGTCTTGGAGAGGATGGATTTTGAAGACCATGAAAATTTTGAAACGAAGAAAATTCACCTAAGGACCCATCACGATGTGGATTTTGAAGTAAATCTATATAATGCTGAGAGTGTAACCCATTTTGGTTGAAAAAATTGGGAAGCATTTTGCAAGATGTATGGTTTTGACGAGGGTATGCTTGTCACCATGGATCTTCGTGATCCTAACATCGACCAAGACAATATGAACATTTGGGTCCTTGTTGATACGCCTCCAGTTCTACCGCTATGTGAGTTTCTCAAACATAGTTAATTATTAACTAATTTATATTGTTTATTTCAAAATAGTTGACAGCTTATTTTGATTGCTCAAACAATGTGAGGAACATGGTAGACAAACCTACTACACCAATGGCTCCGAGTTAACTTATCAGGAGAAAAATCATCTGGTCATATTTTGTACTGATCTTGAGAATTACAATATCTACAATCAAACTCCTCAACATTATGGTCAATATGTGCCACTAGTGCACGTGTTGAACTACGGTAACTACCATGGAGATGCCCTGGTATGATTTTTTACTATTACGACATCCGTGCATCTTTTGCATACTTCTAAAACTAGTACATCATTGCTAACTATTAAGTTATTACTATGTTTTTCAACAGAGAATCGCAGAGAATTGTGTTCCTCATTTGATGTATCAGAATGGCAGCCTTAGTGTTTTGAACATATATCCAGGTCATACTACGAATCTCAACTGTCCATACCGGATTTCTAAAAGAAGTGGAGACATGCTAATCAGATAATGGAAAAAATGTGGACAATCGTAAGGAGGTTCTCGGAAGCAAAAGGAAGCACCACGCAAGAATTGGAGACAGGATCGATGATCTCCATTCTCCATAATGGAGAGTCAGGGTCTATATTGTTTTATGCTATTTTACCTTGAATAGGGTATTTAGGTCCTGCATAATACTGATGATCATGTGCGAAGAACAATTAAGTAGGGTTGGTTCGATGACTATCAGGATGATGATCGTATGACTTGTTATTAATAACGAGTAGAAGTTGTATGATGATGATTAGTAGGACTTGTTACTATGATGATGCATGATGCGAGGATGAAGGGTTATTATATATCTATGGGTGAAATGAACATGCATTGGATTGAAGTAAAGGCAACATGCATGTGGTGCATGTCGAAATTAGTACAATCCAAACTTGAGATTGTACTAATTTCGACATGCACCACATGTTGCCTCACTTCAATCTAAGTCATGTTTAGGCATAGCAGTTGCAGTAGCACGGAGATAAGAGAGGACACATCTCTCTATTAGCTACCTATAACAACCTAAATTAACCCCCAAAACCCCTAAACCACCTCCTTTCCAAAAAAAACAGCCCCCAAAATGCTGACGTGTGGAAGCTTATTGGTCACGGTTAGTGCTACCAACCGGGACCAAAGGCCCTCCTGCCTGGGCTCCCCGGAGCGGCCACGTGGAGGCCCATCTGTCCTGGTTGGTATAAGAACCGGGACTAAAGGCCTAGGGCATTAGTAACGACCCTTTAGTCTCGGTTACCCATCCGGGACAGATGGGCCTTATGAAACGGGACAAATGGCCCTTTTTCTACTAGTGTAAAATAATAAAGTACCACCAGGCTGATCTCTAATTTTCACTCAGCTAACACAAACGCGTTTTACACTGTCCGTGTACTACTCTTGATGTCCATTTGGAGTAGGATTTGTAAGTGAATGTTTATCTACCGTTGTACTCAAGTTAACTTGAATTAGGTCACATGAATCAGATACTTCTTCCAATTGCATGAACGGATCAACAAGGCATGCATACTATACTGCCACTTTTGCCTCAGAAATGAAACTTTTCTATCTTTGATCATGTCTCTAAGAAAAAGTATTAAGAGAAACCAACTATGAGGATAAACAAATGACCAAACTTAGAAGTATGTACTTGAGGTACACGTCAGCCATGACATTACCTTGTCTTTGAAGAACACATCCAACTCATCCTGCTATCCGGCAACCTGTGGCCACCCCCAAGCCTGAAATCCTCGATGCTCCATCCAACCTCTGCATGGCAGTAAAGCGAAACCAAGATCTATGTCATGATAAAGCTCTTCAAAAAAATCAGTGCTCTTAACTAATGCATCTAAAAAAATAATCATTTGGCTACAAAAATAGTTGCAAGACTATATGAACAATTCAGTCTCAAACCCTTCAAAATGCGCTGGCCCTTCGCTCCGGCAGAACCTATTTCATAACAAAACAATCATGAAATTCTGTCAGGTGAGTGTAGGATATTGTAATTAACCAAAAGGATTAATAAACGATATTATATTGTATCCGACTACCGAATAACCAAGCAGACTAAAGGGATGAAGAGGCATACACAACATCAGGTACATCGACGGCCGCAGCTAGCGATGCTTCTGTGGAGAGATGTGGTCGCTGCTACCTCTACAACAACAGTGTTGTCGGACGAATTGGTGATGCGTTGTACAAGTTATACTTCGGCTCGAACCTTCTCAAGACAGGTCAGAGGCATCTAAGAAATATGAGAAAATTAGGAAAAAAATTAGATGGTGATTTGGTTAATTTGAAGGAACTGTAATTTGCAGGGAAGGGCGACGACTTTGCAACTCGGTGCTCACCCTCACTATCAGCCGTCAGGTAGAAACAATTTGTGCGCGCACCGGGGGTCCTCTTATTCCCATTTCATCTGCTCCCTGTGCCACATCCGCAGCATCCACAAGCTATAGATCTTTGGAGGAGCAGACCACTACTGCTTCTATGCTGAAGGTATTGCAACAGGTAAAACGGCATCCTGAACCAAATTTTATAAAGAAAAGTAACCTACAGCAGAAGTAGGTATTTACTCTATGCAAAAAAAGATACTACGATACAATACATGATAATGCCTAGTCGAACTGATGTATTTGTTAGCTACAAAAGGTAGTAGGACAGTACTAAAAGGACCTACTATTCAATTCAAGTCTCTAGAGAACAAAATCACATTGCTCCTATTTTCTTAAAATGATAAACCAGTACTAAACAGCTGATATTCCAAATATGAGTGCTCACCAATTAAATGAGAATCCTAAGCAAAGACAAATCATGAAAATAAATTATGTCTAGAAAGGATGTTTTCGGGAGTTAGTTGATCATTATATGGATGCAGACCAAACAAATATAGTATATTCAGCAAAGACAAAATTATATAGAGAAACAACGTTAATTGATCACTATATGGTTGCAAATTATATAGTATATAAATCATTTATATTTCCATTGCTAACTCAATAGAGAAATGAAGTAAATATAGTATATTCAGCAAAGACAAACTATATGGGTGCAGTCGAAAAAAATGTATGCGTTAGTCTACTCATTAATGATTAAAAGACTAATATAGTCTAAAGGACAATTTTTGTCCAATGAAGAAACACGCTCCTGATACTCATCTGGCTGGCCGGACTCGGTATCTCAGTGGTTCGTACCATCATTCTTCCTTTCTTTCTTCTCTACCTGTAGTGTTCCTTCATAGCTGCACCCGGGCACAAAATGAGCATAGAGACATAGAATGGAAAATAGTTTTCTGTAATGTGTGACGACCTATTACTAAAACCGCAACCAAGTTAACAATTATACACATACCACACCAATAACATCAAATAAAAAGGTCAGCCTGAGCATGTAGTTCAAAATGGATACTGATATTTAGATACAAATGGTTGGAAAAAAATTGCATGGAGAAGGTTACTTTAAATTTACGTCGGCAAAAAATTCAGACTCTTCTGCTTTGGGCACTCAATGCTTGCTTTATTGCAAAAGAATTCTTTCTTTCTTGCATCAATCTGTGTTGAAGTGAAACACTCGCTAAAGTAGAAGCCTAGTCTAGTCATAAAGATAAGGAACTACTTTAAAATGAAACAGATTGTGCACATTCAATAACAAGAATGAATATCTTCATTAACAGTCATATTCAACATACCCTTAAGTTGACTAAAATAGACTTGTTGTAATTTACAGAAAAGAAAACGTGAGATAAGTCACCTGCCTCATCTATCATTTAGGAGAGGGTTAGTATATGAAGAAATAGGCAACTACATGATAGAAAATTACATCTTTGAAATTCTATAGAGGTAGACAAATGAAAATAGACCAACAGAACACATACGGCCTGATTAACATCATCAGGGAGAACACAAAAATACACTTAAGAGTCCTCGCTTCAGCAACGGCAAGCAACAACCACATACATCCATCACATGTAAAGGGGAGACGGAAACTACCTTATTTGAGGACTAAATTATCAGACTGGTGTAGCTATGATACATGCCACAATTAAACAAATCAACATGAATTTTGTCTGTGCAGATCTCATAGGGCAGTAATCAACTGGAGAAAAACCAAGAATAAAAGGAAACAAGGAGACGGTTCCTACAGATTATGCCATATACAAATATACATCATTGCAGTGCTTGCCTCAAAGCTCCTTCATTGGGAAATCAATGGCCTAACGGAAGCTCGTCCACCCCGGCATAAAGCACTCATCTATAAACCTGATTTCTGCGTTGTCGGTTGACCACTGCACATCAACAGAAGTTCTAAGTACATGCCACAATGGCTTCACAGAACTGCTTGCAAAATATAATCAAAAGTAGTGACCACAATCGCATTGTGTAATTTCTCCTTGTCAAAGCACCCAAGAATGCAACCAACAAGGTTCGATACCAAAATAAATGAGGAGAGACATACCTCAACCTTGTAGTACAGACCCATAGGATAAACTGATCCTAAGCATGACTCCAATCCTTCAATAACAACTTTTTGGCAATCATCTAAAATCTATTTGGGCCGACTCATCAACAAAAAAAAATTCTCCTTCTCAAAAGACTCAAGAGTGCAAGGAATAAGGTCATGCAGGAAAAAACACACTAGTAGAAAAACGGCATAATGTGAAGCACATTAGTACCGGTTTGTAACAAAACCGGCACTAATGTGTCCATTAGTGCCGGTTCGAAACGGCTAGGCGGCCAGAGCTAATTATTACCAATTCGTTGCGAACCTTTAGTACCGGTTCGTTGCATGAACCGGTACTAAAGAGGATGTGGCACACCGTGCTCCGGCTCGGCTAACAGGGTTTTTACCATCTTAAATATGTTACTTCTCAAACTATCACAAGCGCTTGGTCTTCATTGAACTCTATGTGTAGAATTTGTGGCCGCAATATGAGTCTTCACCGGTTTCTAAACCGTTGAGGACTCATATTGACAATTCAGATTGTACACAAAAAGATCAATGATGATCAATGTATTTTTTATGTATATTTTTACATGTTTACACCCTCACTCTGTCCTCTCAAACTCCGGACTTTTTTGCGTTCAGCAGGCACCATTCAAAGCCACGTCATCAATTTTCAACCCTTTCTGACATAATTTGCTATTTTTAATGCATTTACTGATTTGTTTTGAGCTAAATGGCCCTGAAATTCAAAAGCACTACAAATGAACTCAGAAAAGGTTAAAACTTGGCATGGTATCATCATTTCGCCCGCATAGCATGTGCAAAAAAGTAGAGAGGGTCACGGCAAAAACAGGATGCACTTCGTGTACAAACTGCACAATCTCTTTCAAAGTATCAGGGTTTCAGATGAAAACTCATCTGTTACACCGGCAATTCAAAATTTTAGTAACTTATTACAACTGCAGAAAATAAAAAACTATATAAAAAAATTACTCAGAATAAATAGAAGAAAATAAATAAAGCAGAAAAGAAAAAAACTATCTAAAAAAATTACTCAGAAATAAATAGAAGAAAATAAATAAAGCAGAAAAGAAAAAAACTATATAAAAAAACTACTCAGAAATAAATAGAAGAAAAGAAAAACTATATAA
>NC_057800.1:4912214-4912782 GCF_018294505.1 Triticum aestivum
CCGGCAATTCAAAATTTTAGTAACTTATTACAACTGCAGAAAAGAAAAAAACTATATAAAAAAATTACTCAGAATAAATAGAAGAAAATAAATAAAGCAGAAAAGAAAAAAACTATCTAAAAAAATTACTCAGAAATAAATAGAAGAAAATAAATAAAGCATAAAACAAAAAAACTATATAAAAAAACTACTCAGAAATAAATAGAAGAAAAGAAAAACTATATAAAAACTACTCAGAAATAAATAAAGAAAATAAATAAAGTAGAAAAGAAAAAAAACTATATAAAAAACTCCTCAGAAATAAACAGAAGAAAATAAATAAAGCAGAAAAGAAAAAAACTATATAAAAAATTACTCAAAAATAAATAGAAGAAAATAAATAATGCAGAAAAGAAAAAAACTATATAAAAATTTGTTGGGGCACTGCCCAGTGGGCCTGCCAGACCTCGGGTGTGCAAATTCAGGCCCAGAAGGGCCAGCAGGCTCACAGGACAGCGCGCCATAGTTAGGCCCAGAAGCCTGCTATATAGAGGAGTTCGAAGGAGCAGCCGCAGCTGGGTTTATAAAC
>NC_057800.1:4912792-4913311 GCF_018294505.1 Triticum aestivum
ACTATATAAAAAACTCCTCAGAAATAAACAGAAGAAAATAAATAAAGCAGAAAAGAAAAAAACTATACAAAAAATTACTCAAAAATAAATAGAAGAAAATAAATAATGCAGAAAAGAAAAAAACTATATAAAAATTTGTTGGGGCACTGCCCAGTGGGCCTGTCAGACCTCGGGTGTGCAAATTCAGGCCCAGAAGGGCCAGCAGGCTCACAGGACAGCGCGCCATAGTTAGGCCCAGAAGCCTGCTATATAGAGGAGTTCGAAGGAGCAGCCCCAGCTGGGTTTATAAACCAGTGCGGCTGCCCTTTGTCCGGCGAGTTGGGACTAAACTTTGCGCCCCTCGCCTGGCAGCGCACCCCCTTTAGTACCGGGTCGTCGCTCCACCTGGTACTAAAGGCCCATCCTACATAAGTGGCACTTACAAATTTGGTCAGTTTTTATCTGCTTCTTCTCCTCTGCCCCGTCGCCCGCCGCCCCCATCGCCACCCCTTGTCGACGCCCCCGTCGCCGCCCCGTCCC
>NC_057800.1:4913339-4925514 GCF_018294505.1 Triticum aestivum
CTCGCCTGGCAGCGCACCCCCTTTAGTACCGGGTCGTCGCTCCACCTGGTACTAAAGGTAGGGTCTTTAGTACCGGTTGGAGCCACCAACCGGTATTAAAGGTCACCACCCGGTACTAAAGGGCTACCCTTCCCGCCGCTTGGCCTGGCCAAAATTGACCTTTAGTACCGGTTGGTGGCTCCAACCGGTACTAAAGGCCCATCCTACATAAGTGGCACTTACAAATTTGGTCAGTTTTTATCTGCTTCTTCTCCTCTGCCCCGTCGCCCGCCGCCCCCATCGCCACCCCTTGTCGACGCCCCCGTCGCCGCCCCGTCCCCGTCCCCGTCGCCCGCCACACTTCAAAATGAAGAACATATCCATGAAGGTGGCAGACGCCGTTGCTTATACAAATCCCCCCGAAGCAACCTTCCATTGCAACCCGATTCCAGCCGGCTATGCTCGTGTCATGGTTGATGAGGTGGTGGACCAATATTTGGGGCTAGAGCTTGACATTCCTGGGCATCACCAGGAGCACACACTGGGAGAGGCCATATATCATATCATCCTATGGAGAAAGGATTGCATCATCTTTCGAAGGCCACCGACACCGCGTCGTCATCCGACTCCTCCTCGATGTGAGGCCACTCCTCCTCCAAGTCCGGCATAGCAGTAGGCAACTCCTCCTGCTTCAAGTCCGGCACAGCATGAGGCCACTCCTCCTGCTTCAAGTCCGACAGCGCGTGAGGCCAATCCTCATGCTTCAAGTCTGGCACATCGTTAGGCCCCTCCTCCTGCTCCAACTCAGCCACGTCAGCCGTCTCCGCCGCCTCAGCAATCGGGGAAGAGAGACGCCGCAGCTATGATGCGTAGCGCTACGAGTCGAGGTAGTACAGGAGGTATAGGCGGAGTCAAGCGATATAAATATGGTCCAAGCCTCGCTCCTCTTCCTCAGAGGCCTTACGACATGACCGAGGAGCAAAACGTAGCCATAGTGAAGGCCCTAGTGGACGCCCATTTTGGACCGAAACCGGCACCGCTGCCAAGGGAGAAAGTGCCAGAGGAAAAGATTGCCACTTTATTCGTATGGCTAGACCACCAGCTCCCAAGCCTGTTGACTCAGACTATGAGCGCCAAATTAGGAAGGCACATTGAGCACGAGTACAGAAGGACTCGAGCTCAAGCTCGAGCCAAGCAGCTGGCAAAAAATGCGGAAAACCGTTCCCCAGCTGGGAGAACAGGCGACGCAATCGATACCCCCGCTTGTTATGCCAACAACACATAAGAGTACTGGCGCCCTATATATATGTGGGCAAACCGTTAACGTTCCCCAGCTGGGCAATCTGGTAATAACCGAGGAGCATATAATGGAGGCTGAAATGATCGGTATGACTGTTGGACAACTCCTTGAGATCGAGCACATGTCTCCACTTAGAGAGGAGGAAATAAAACAAAAATATGTCCATGGTGAACCTTTGATCAAGCCCGAGGAGGTCAAGAACCTCCCTATGAGAATGTATGAATTGCATCAATGGTACATGAAAATTTGCAAGACCCACAATCTACAGTTCCTCGTGGTGAAAGTCAAGGAAGAGGATAATTCCATATGCTAGCTCTGTCTATTGAGTATACAGAACTGTTTCAGTTATTCAATTATGACGCACTCGACAAATCTATCGTCAGTTGCTATTGTCTGTAAGTGATTTATTTCTGTAATTTAAGTCTCAAGCTAGCTGTAGTGCTCTCATTGATCATTACATGTAATTATCCTTACTATATATTGTTTCTGTGGTATTATGTAGGATGAAGATGTCCGAAATGAGAAAAGCTGGACGCTATGGCATTGGGTTCATTGACCCAAATACCATTAATGAAGAGACATGGTCATATGAACATTATAAACAAGAAATAGAGAATAACATGCTAGAGTTCTTGAAGCGCCTCATTACCAATGCAGATATACTACCACTACAAGAAATATGTCAACTTGTGACCTTGACTATTGGTCAATGAAAGGTCATTGTTTTTCATTTACGACCTTTTTTGACCAAAAACAGAAGGTCAAAAGCTGGCGGTCGTAAACTGAAATTAACGACCTTCTCTATGAGAAGGTCGTGGACATTTACGACCAAAATATGCCTATTGTTTTGTTTTGTCACTAGCAGCCTCCCCAAGCCACGTAGGCATCCGACGTGGCAATCTGATGTGGCATAAGATTCAGCCCGGTCCAATTCAGTTTTCTACATGAGCCTAGCCCAACAATTCGGCTTTTTTAATGTGTTTTTTTCCTGTGTTTTTATTAGCTACATTGGTCTGACCCAGTAATTCAGCCCATGTATTATTTTTTAGGCAAGCCCTTTTAATATATGTATTTTATGTTAATTTCAGTAAGCTACATGGGCCTGGCCTACAATTTGGCCTTTTTATTTTCTAGCGCACAACATTTTGCAGTCAATTTATTTTTTATTTCCAACTTTTGTTCCCAGCTCCAGTTTACAGATGGGTCCCAAATGTCAGATTTTTCATGACTTATTAATAAGCAATATATATGTATATATCAAACAGACAGAAGAGAGAAAGCATATGAAAATCTTCAAATAATAGCTAAAATAAGTTTATTATAATATGCTATACAGAACAGAACACGTGAAACTACATACACTCATTCACATCACAACAACCAGTTTTCATACAATCATTCACATCACATAAACCAGTTTAACCATCGAATCTTGCATACCCAGGAACTTCAAACTTCACCCAGATCCACACAATCATAAATAATGGGATCTACAAATAGACCGCTCTACCAGTACAAAAGCTAGCTGCTCTTCAACATGGGTAGAAGTCCTCAATGGAGTTCCATTCACCTACAAGAACAGAATGGAATATCAAGTACTTGCATTCTTCAAGAAGATTACAACCAACATATATATGTACGGGGACATCAGGAAAGCTGATGGAGCAAAATCAAACAACAGATAAATCAAGTAAACAGACCATTTGGAAAAAAATATACTACCAGGCTTGAACATGAGCATAGAAAAGAAAAGATGATTTCAGTGAAATTAAAACTGCCAATGAAAGCTGAATAACAGTTCAGCTGATTAATTCCTAGTATGGAGGAATATCACAAAATTAAACAAGATGGTCGTGCAAGTTTCTATACAAGTATTCGTGATTACGGTTTGTTATCATCGTCTAAATTCTCCAACATGCACAAAATTAATTAATATATCTGAATGTGCTACCAATGAAGCAAATTCTAAAAGATACACGGACAGGGCTTAATTAGCTAACCATGTCATTCTATAAACACACAGCAAACTCAATGATAACGTGTATAGTTATTACCATATAGTTTCTATATGAGTATTCATGATTTCCTTTTGTCATCGTCGTTTAAATAGCTTGGCGAACATTGACACCAAAGAAACAAAAAATTTAAGTCAATAGCTTTGTGAGCATGTAGTAGATTGTTCACATCCTTATGAAATACATGGCAAAGAAGCTTTACCATGTAGACAAACACCCACTAACTCAGACACTACAGGTGCTTGTTTCATCATGTTACAAAGGAGAAGCACAAACCACAAATTTACTCCACACACACACACACACACACACACACACACACGCACGGACCAGTAGGTCAACAAGAGGACATAGATTAGACCAAATCCACATAAACAAATCCATACACATAGCAGGATAACTGGATATTGGCCAATCGGTTTGATCAGGAGCAACAGTGCATATTTTCCCTAAACCTAAAATTGCCATAGTGCGTAAATCATGCCACTGGTCAGAGCATAACACCACAATCACCAGTACAAGGCCACCAGAAGCACCACAGAGAGGGATAGAGCTCACCTAGGTGGTTTGTAGCCAAGGAAGAAGCACAGCCGGCCGTGGTTGCGGCAGAGTTACTTGCAACGCATATGCAGATCCTTGGGGCTTGTTGTCTTTACCAACACTTCATCCCACAAAACAACTCCCTTGGCTGCCATGTCACATGCTTCTACTGCCCTGTCCACCATGTCATAGATGCATCCAGAGTAGTTGGACTGAGATCCTCCAGCAGAGGGGCACAACCAACTAACATACAAAAGGAGAAACGGTCACTTTAAACGGTAATAATATTTTAGGTCTGACTAGTACTAAAATCAACAGCATCTGACTCTATATAAAAAATCAACAACATGTTGTAACAGTACGACTGTGCTCCCAATCATAAACAACAAGATTCGGGACATTTATCATGCCAACAATACCACTAGTAGTAGTACCAATGTGTTAACAAAATTTAGGCCAGTAAACCAGGACAAAGCCCCTGCTGCTCTCAAACAGTAGGTCACCGCCATAAGCTTTGATTTCTGGCAACTAGGGGAATTGGATCAATTGCAATTCAAGATGGTGCATTATTTGCTAGTGGCAAAGCAGGTTCGTTTTTACTGGGTACTAACAAAGTTGGTTTTTACTAGGTAGCGGCATAGTAAGTTGTGACATTTAAAAAAAACAGTAAGAAAACCAGCGGCGGCTGCTCCAGCCCGCTGCTCTCCTCCTCGACACCGCCACTGTAAATTTTGCTAGCAATCATCAGCAGCAAGTACAGAGTAAACTGGGACTTTGTTGTAGCTACAGAAACTGAAACAACACACACATCATGGAATTTCATATCATAGCCAACAAATATTTTACCGGAACACAGGGTGTTCTTCTCCGTATTTTAGAAACATGCAAACAAAGGTTTCAGTACAAACAAACAAGTGGAGTAGACAAATTTCAGAACAGAATGTGTTCGCACCGTTTGGTTTATGTGCTTGGTTTATTTAAACAGAAGTTTCTGTACAAATAGACAAGTGGAGTTAAAAAAATACAGAAACTACATAAGCTGCACATTCAGGTTGTGATACTCCCATCTTCAGTATATGCATGTTGTGATACTCCCATCTTATGCAATTTGACTCGCAGAACAAGAACAAAACTGATTTTGAACATTCGATGCAAAATACGGTAAATACGTCTTGTATCTACTCCTTGGCTCCTGTTATTTCAACTGTAAATTTAGCCAGCAATCATCAGCAGCAAGTACAGAGTAAACTGGGACTTTGTTGTAGCTACAGAAAATGAAACAACACACACATCATGGAATTTCATATCATAGCCAACAAATATTTTACCAGAACACAGGGTGTTCTTCTCTGTATTTTAGAAACATGCAAACAATGGTTTCAATACAGTCAAACAAGTGGAGTAGACAAATTTCATAACAGAATGTGTTCGCACCATTTGGATTATTTGCCCGGTTTATTTAAACAAAAGTTTCTGTACAAATAGACAAGTGGAGTAGCATGTGTTTACTTTGCATGCTCAAGGTACACTAGTCTGATGAAAACAATATGCTCGAGGTAAATTAGCTTGCATGCTCGGAGTACATTCAGAAATTCTGAACAACATCAAATTGGCTAAATAACTTGGCCTAGAACACCAATCTTAAAGTGAATTTATGAGAGCAGTACATTCATGAAGTTCTACTCTGAATTTTAACTTTCTTTCTCTGAATTTTCTGCAGCGGGGTAATATCTCAAAAGAAAACAACACTGTAAACAGGCAATTGACTAAAACCCGGAGTACTATGATAGGGAATACCCACATTCATTTCAGAAATTGGTGTTGGACGTACGACAACCCCTTGAAGTACACCTAAATTTATACTGAATTCCTTGCTCTATGACTAAAACCCGGAGTAGAAACATAAGGAATTGAAATGCCTGCATTCATTTCAGCAAGAAAACTAGTAGATCTTGGAGGTTGAAGCACTAAGATTAAGGAGTAACTTAATCAGAAGGGCCTAGCAAGCTAGCACAAGCATCAACAGCCGTTTTAATCAATCAGAAGGGCAGGAGTAGCTTAATCAATACCCTTATCCGTGAATTGCAGGTAGGACTCAATATTGGAGGTTCGTGTTGGGCTCTTGGTGGCGCTGCTAGCCTGCCGCCTTCCCTTGGCGCTTGTGTAGGCCGTCAACTCCTTGTTGTACGCCATCCTCATGTTCATACTCATAGCAAGGGCGGCAGACCAGGAGGGCGCACTCATTGCAGGCCTGACCACCTGCGCCTTTCAACTCCTTACCCTGCATCAGCAAGATCAAAACAAGCTTAGTATACAACCCTACGAAATTAACACAACTTGCCAGGAGACACAGCAATTCCTCATGTATTCATTGATGCTACGTGAGGAAATCATCTGCTTGGCTTAAAGTTGAGACTATGATCATCAATGAATACTAAACAAGGTCCCAATATATCAGTGCGGTCTGGAACAGAAAAATCTCTTAATTGCTCCACCACTCGTCAATTAACAGAGAGGGAAAATGCGCCAAATAAACAAATCCAGCTTGCAACTACGCAACCCCCGCTGTTACCCCTAATCTCGCAACCTAGATCCACTGCCTCGCGCGTGCCAGATCCACCGATGCGCGCACCGCATGAAGGAGCTGTGACGAGCAGAGATGACACCGAAACATTAAGGCGTCGAGGCAGGCAGGAAGGGTGAGAGAGGGGGGAGACAGACGTACCCATCATGGTCGGAGATCCGCGGTCACCATGGCCGGAGATGGACGGATGCCAGCGCGCGTGGTGGAGGTCGACGAACAACCGACATCGTGGTTCAAGCAGTAGATGACGGCGTCGTGGTTGAAGCAGTAGACGATGCAGTAGCAAATCACCAGGGCCATCGCGGCAGGATCCCCCGAGAGAGGGTGGGTGCGGATCCGCCGTCGGTGCCCCGTCCCCATCCATCCATGGGCGATGGGTGGGTTTCGGCCGCTGTTGCCACATCCGTAGATCTCAGGAGGAAGGGAGGGAGGGAGGTCGCCGGTGGGGGTGGTAGTCCGCCAGCGGCGGCATTGGAGAGGAGTCGGGGGAGGGAGTGGGTCTCTAGCCAGGGAGGGGAGGGGAGGTGGAGGCCATGGTTGTGGTCGCCGACGGTGTTGAAGTGGTGAGCGCCGCCACGGGAGAGAGAGAGGGGACGCTGGAGAGATAGAGAGATGGATGGGTGGGGGCTGGTTGAGAGGAGGTCGCCGCCGGCCCATGGGATCGGGGGAGATGAGGTGGAGGGAGGGGTCGGGGAAGAGGATTGGATCGAATCGTGGGAGGCAAGAAAGAAAGGAGGCGAGGGGTGGATGGAAAAGGACCAGAGGACAGAGCTAGGGTTTCGGGGTTGGTGTGGAAGGGTTGAGGACGGTCGTTGGATCTGCGAGCATCCGTATGATGCACGATCCGCGTGATACGTCCACGGACCAATCACAATGAAGTATGATGTTATGACCATCTAAATAGGTCATAGTTGCCTAAAAATAATGTGTTAAAATCATGTGATCTCATATTGTGCACAAATGATCAATCTTATGGCCACATTATTGGCATAGTTTGTTCAAATGATCTCATATTCTGCACAAGGGTGCATCTTGGAATTTCAAACAATGTTGCCTAAGGGAGTTTTCATTTTCTTTGCATGGAAAATATATTTTCCATTTTCTGAGTGCCCGAAATGAGTTTTTTTATTGCGAAGGACCTCCCAAATAATTGTTGCAAAATTGGACCAGATCAATTTTCTAAAATACTAGGACATATTTAATGCACAATTGACAAAATGGTCAGGTATAAAAAGTTTTGATCCACCTCTCATGAAAAAAGATAAATTTTCACCGATTCAGCTGGAAGCGGGTCAAATTTGAACTGTAGCTACCTTGTAGTTTGCTCTTTATTTTTTTCAAAAATCATTTCTAGGTACATAAGTATCTATTTAATCAGATAAACACCAAAAAATCCAAGATTCAACCACTAGCTAGGAACGGTCATTCCCGCCGTTTTGACCGCATTTCGAAACGGGCATAAAAATTCAAAAAAAATCAAAAAACTGGGAAACCTTCGCATTGTGTCATTATTTGTGGCAAAGTTCCCAGGAAAAATAACAAACTTGTAATACAACAATTATTTTTAAATAGTGTTCTCAGAAACAAGTTATCTTGTGGTGAGATCAATGGCTTTCAAGACAAATGATCAATATTATGGCCACATTCATGGCATAGTTTGTTCAAATGATCTCATATTATGCACAAGGTGCATACTCGAATGGAAAACAATGTTGCCTAAGGAAGTTTTCATTTTTTTGGACGAAAAAGCCATTTTCCATTTTTCGAGTGTCCAAAAGGAGGTTTTTTTGTGAAGGCCTCCCAAATAATTGTTACAAAATTGGACGAAATCAATTTTCTAAAATACTAGGACATATTTAATGCACGATTGACAAAATGGTCAGGTGTAAAAAGTTTTGATCCACCTCTGGTGAAAAAGACAAATTCCCGCCGATTCAGTTGGAAGTGGGTCAAATTTGAACTATAGTTGCGTCGTAGTTTGCTCTTTATTTTTTCCAAAAATCATTTCTAGGTACTAAGTATCTATTTAATCAGAGAAACACCAAAAAATTCCAAGATTCAACGACTAGCTAGGAACGGTCATTCTCGCCGTTTTGACCGCATTTTGAAACGGGCATGAAACTGCAACAAAAAATCAAAAAATTGGGAAACCTTCGCATTGTCTCATTATACGTGGCCAAGTTCCCAGGAAAGATAATAAACTTGTAATACGGCAATTATTTTAAAAAAGTGTCCTAAGAAACGAGATATCACGTGTGGAGATCAATGGCTTTCAAGCCAAATGATCAATCTTATGGCCACATTCATGGCATAGTTTGTTCAAATGATCTCATATTGTGCACAAGGTTGCATATTGGAATGGAAACAATGTTTACTAAGGAAGTTTTCTTCTTCTTTGGACAAAAGAACCATTTTCCATTTTTTGGGTGCCCAAAAGGAGGTTTTTTTGTGAAGGACTCCCAAATAATTGTTGCAAAATTGGACCAAATCATTTTTCTAAAATACTAGGCCATATTTAATGCACAATTAACCAAATGGTTGGGTGTAAGAAGTTTTTATCCACCTCTGGTGAAAAAGACAAATTCCCGCCGATTTAGTTTTAAGCGGGTCAAATTTGAACTGTAGTTGCCTCGTAGTTTGCTCTTTATTTTTAACAAAAATCATTTCTAGGTACATAAGTATCTATTTAATCAGAGAAACACCAAAAAAATTCCAAGATTCAACCACTAGCTAGGAACGGTCATTCCCGCCGTTTTGACCGCATTTTGAAACGGGCATAAAAAATTCAGAAAAATCAAAAAATTGGGAAACCTTCGCATTGTGTCATTATATGTGGCCAAGTTCCCAGGAAAAATAATAAACTTGTAATACGACAATTATTTTTAAAAAGTGTTCTCAGAAATGAGCTATCATGCGTGAAGATTCATGGCTTTCAAGCCAGATAATCAATCTTATGGCCACATTCTTGGCAAAGTTTGTTCAAATGATCTCATATTGTGCACAAGGGTGCATCTTGGAATTCCAAACAATGTTGCCTAAGGGAGTTTTCATTTTCTTTGCATGGAAAATACATTTTCCATTTTCCGAGTGCCCGAAATGAGTTTTTTTGGTGAAGGACCTACCATATATTTGTTACCAAATTGGACCAAATCAATTTTCTAAATTACTAGGCCATATTTAATGCACAGTTGACAAAATAGTTGGGTGTCAAAAGTTTTGATCCACCTCTGGTGAAAAAGACAAATTCCCGCCGATTCAGTAGGAAGCGGGTCAAATTTGAACTGCAGCTGCCTCATAGTTTACTATTTATTTTTTACAAAAATCATTTATAGTTACATAAGTACCTATTTAATATAAATGCATGGTTTGGTGGCGATACGTCGAGGTTTGGGCGGTGGCCGAGGCCCCCAACTCTAGAGCGCGTAAACTCGCATGCCCGCCGCGCGGTCACCGCGTGACCGTGGCGTTGCCATGTGTTCTGGGCAGCCTAGGCATGTCTAGTGGGTTGGGCACTCCCCATGTAGGTGCTAGGAAGAAACTTACAACATAATATTCTCACGAGGATACCGATCGATGCTCAAACATGAATTAGCAGCCAAGTGTTTGATTAGGGTTACGGGAAATGTACATGGCTAATGGCGCAAGTTTTGGCTGAGGATGATCGGTTACTAAGAAGACCGTCTTCACAAATTTTCAGCTCAAAAGGAGGAGTCTAGGTGGTACTTGCTTTGCAAACTACCAAACTGGACATAAATACGAATGTTGAAGCTCGGCTCAAAATAATGAATGGATTGCGCTGGCATTTGGTGGAGGATGGTTATTTGGGCATAGGAAAGCACTGTAGAAAATGGATACTATTCAGACATGCCAAAGTGGTACTTCCTTCACAAACTGTTGTTCTGAACAAAATAGGAAAATGAATATTTTTGAATTATTTTTGAACTAGGCAAGGAAGGTTTTTACATATTTGACGAAGGTATGACCAAAAGAATTTATGAGATTTTTTGGGAATTTTGGGAATGACAGAAATATAGGTTGCTTCACAACCTAGGGCAAAAACTGCCACATGGACATGACACATAGGCAAAACTGATGAGGTGGCTCCTAGTCATAGCAACCCACCACAATTTACAAGGCTATGACCATCTATATTGGTCGTTAACAACTAGAAATAAGGCAGCGGACTAGCACCGTTTGCTTTATGACCATTTCATGTAAGGAAATTATGACCTTTCTGACCAAAATGGTCGCAATGGTTTAGGGTTTGGAGCCCCCCGAACAGCTTTTGACCAATTGGTCTGAAATGGTCATAGATCTATGACCATTTCTTCCAGGGTCACTGACAGAAGGTCACTAGTTGACATATTTCTTGTAGTGTACTTCCTTAGAACTTCCAGGGAGTCACACTATCTTGTACTACAAATTCTGTTTTTATTACTAGCTAGATGTTAATAAGTGTTTAGGGTTTAGGGTTAGTTGATGAGTGTTATGCACATGTACGCTTAATTTATACATGCAAACGTGCGCATGCAGGTACCACTGGATCTTGGTAGACATTAAAGTTAAAAAAAGAAAAGTTGAAGTACTGGACTCACTGCTTAAAAAACCTAAAGAGTACTCAATCGTGAAGGGGATAGTCAACAGGTAATATCAATCTTTATATATATGTCCTGATATCAACTAATTAATAAGTCATTTATTCATTTTCTTTGCCGGCGGGCCGGCAGGGCTTGGCAAAAGTTCATCAAAGACGCTCCAGGCCCGTTCAGAGAAAATCTGTATTGGTATCGACCCACGATAATTAATTAAGTAGTACTAGCTAGCTAGCTACCATGCAATCTCTTTAATTCTAGTTTCAATAACATTAATTATGATGCTTGATTAATTATTATCTGATTGACTCTATTCTCGTGCAGGCCATGAAGCATGAGCTGGGGAATGATTTATGTGCATACTACGTTTGCAAGAACATTCGCATGATGACGTCCGAAAGGAGCACATCTGATAGACAGATATGTGTATGTTTGCCAGAACACTATACACAATTTTTACATCATTATCGATATCTAGTCACACAGGTAATACATGCATATTGATCTCCTTCTTAACGGTTCAATGAGGTGCGGCAAAAGCTTCTACCAATGGATCGCGTACGAGCAATTGCAGAGGAAATAGCGGGATTTTTGCTCGACCAGGTCATAGATCCTACAGGAGAATTCCATTACCCGCTACCGCAATAATGCCTCCATGTAGGAGAAATTGTATATACCTAATTGTATATACATACGTATATGTGTATGTGTGAATATGGTGGTGCGAGACATTCGATGATATATATATAGGAAAATGGTTGTGTACTCCTGGGAGTACGTACTCCCACTCCTCATATACCACATAGATGAATCTTTTATACCTTTTTATTATTTTTAATATACTTCATTAGTAATTATTAGATACCCCAAAACGAGTTTCATGAAAAAATTCATGTGAGTCTATGTATTTTTAAATATTTACTTATATACTGATATGTTTGTACGTGAAAAGGTATATTACAGAAAAGTACGTCGCAGATGATATTTTTTCAACTAAACTCATATTGGAGTATCTTAAAATATTTAATGAAGTATATATTAAGAATAATAAAGAGGTATAATTAATGCGTATATGAGGTATATTGAGGATGGGAGTACATACTCCCAAGAGTACAGAAAAGGAGTCCTATATATATATATTAATTGCAAGAGTACATTCAATAAT
>NC_057800.1:4925865-4928459 GCF_018294505.1 Triticum aestivum
GAAACTCTATTTATAACCTAGGGTGAGGAATAAGTAATTCCTCACCCCAGCCCATCCATCGAGCCATGATTGCACCGCCCTCCCCCCTGTCGATGTGAAAAACGGCACGATCCTTTCAACTCATAAAAAAATTAAAAAAACCTTGCCCGCTATCCCTTTTTCCCCTAATTTGGCGATGCGACTGCGAGCGGTTCGAGCGACGCGGCCGGTGGTGCGTGGGGCGGATCTGCGGGTGGTGCTCGTCGTGGCCTTGCATTGACCATGGCCGCTTCCTCCTCTCCGTCGGCCACGACGGCGCTACTCCACCCAGCGGACTCGGAGGACGTCATGGTGAGTAGTGCGACACCAGTTGGAGCGGTGGACCACACCTGTGCATCGCCACCACCTAGAACACGACGGGGCAGCAGTCGGTGCGAATCCGCTTGCTGCTCTCTGACGTCATCCACGCCTAGTAGTCCATGGTCGCCACCGCCCACAACTGCCTCGCCACCAAGGACGCGCGTCTAATCCGTCGTCAAGATGCAGTATAGTACGCCATTACTTGCGACACCATCAAGAACCATAGGTCTGTCAATGGGCCAAGTCGCATACTATTTACAGTCCCCAGTCCCCACGCCTGTCGATGTGCCTGCTGGTATGGTCGGGTCGCCTTGGTCCTCCAGAAAATTTGATCTTGCTCTGCTTGCCTTGATTGTTGGGGCTACTGATTGTTCATAACTGTGACTAGAGGATCTTGTGGAAGATTCTTGGTGGCAGTTAGGCCTGTAGATGAGGAGTTTCACTGTTGTTTGTCCTGCATTGTACTATGAAGATTTAGAGATGCCAAATGTAGGGTGTCCACTGTGTAAGCTCTAAGGATACTGTTACAACTTACAACAATCTTTGGGATACAAACGTCTGTAGTGGTACTTGTTTCTCGTGGTTGTCTTCATAGCTAGCCTCTCCGGATTGGGACAATGGAAGAATTAACCATTGTAGTTGCCTTAATAGTTCAGCTTCAGTTGATTGTAATTTTGATATTCATATAGCATTTTACTAGCAGAACATGTGGCATTGTTTATTTACTTCTAAGTTTTCATCCAATCCCAGCAGACTAAGTTATCTTTGGTGTCCTGGATAAAATTACGAAAACTTGTGCTTGATTCTGTCCTAAATTTTCATGTTACTGGTGTGCCAAGAATTAGCCTGCGTACTGCAATTCCACTGTTGTGCAAGTTGGAAAAACGTACCTACTACAATGTAAAAACGTACCTACTACACCATGATCCAACTAAATTAACTTCGTTTTCATGTTTTAACGAATACTAGTGGGTCAGTGACAAGAAAGCTCCAGACTCCTTGAAGTATTTTGGTAGGATACCTGAATAAGATGACATGGTTTTGCAGTCACCGTAGTCCCTATCTGTACATTTACTTCTTGATTGTAATACTGCGATTGGCTATGCGTAATATAAGCTCTCCTTGCACTAAAAAAATTAGGCCTGTTTTGTGCACCTTAATATAACATCGACATTGAGGCGAGCCGCATCCGACAGATTGCAGAAAGAGGTCACTAAAGGCACCTTCTACTCAACGCGTCCCCGAAATCAGCCGCCAACGGGCATGCAGAGAGAAGGTGACTCACCAACCCTAGTGGGGCGAGGCAGAGCATGCAACTCTTCCATGCTATAGAATTGAGGTTTAGTGTAATAAAAAAAGGTTAATTTGCTTTTGAATCATGCTTTACATTCTGTAGCAACCAATCACTAGCAGTCTTGTGTCAGATGTGTTGCTTGTTGGGTCATGTAGACATGCCAATGAAAGGCTAATAGAAAAATAATAGAAAAACAGTGTTTTGGCATGATTATCTTGCGTAGACTAAAATTAGTGAGTAAAGAAATTTTGATTTTGCTTCGAGATCATTTCCTTGAGTTTGTTCCAGGCATAATGTTTTGTTCCTATTTTAATTGCAATGCGTGACTTCCAGAGGCAACGATTCCATCTGATGTTTCAGTTCATCATCTCTCAAAGGCAGAGAGCAAAGCAGTCAGGCTTCGACTAGATGTGCAACATCTTGAGTACCTTGATTGGTTATCCTACTGATCCAAATCTATTCTGACAAGTAGTAGATGGATGCTTTATAATATAAATCGGGGGAAACCCTTTATCGCCAAATCTATTATGACAAGTAGTACATGTAATAATTAGTTCTACGAGAGTATGCATGTTTAATTTGCTATATTGCCTTCTGTAATACAAGCTGTAATTGGTTGATTAACCATGTTCTGGATGCAGATAATTTTGAGATAGGATAATTTTGAGAGAAGATTTGTATTTGGTTGAGTCAAAAAATCTTACATATATGAGAGATTTATTTACCTTTTAGGTAGCTCATGTACCCTGATAATAGTAGGCTGATATTACAGTGATATTAATACATTGGAAAATTTGAACAGAACACGGTGTGTGGATCTTTGACAGAACAGAGGTTTTGCTGACATGGTGTTTGAGGCTATAATAGCTTATGCTTCGGTACACCCTCCTTAAATACATCAAGGGCTGAGATCTGTCGATACCCGTTCGCTGTCAGGGGCATGATCGTCTTATGTAAAAAA
>NC_057800.1:4929247-4945516 GCF_018294505.1 Triticum aestivum
ATGCCTCGGCTGCCGCGTCGCGCCTTCACACGCCGCCGCTGCCTCGCTTTCACACGCCACCGCTGCCGCGCGTGCCGCCAACCGCCCGCCTCTCCCTCGGGGCGCGCGCCACCGACGGCTCGGCCGCCCACCACCCCTCCCCCCGCCGTCTATAAAAGGCAGCGCCAGCCCTGAGCAGGCCGTGCCATCTCCCTCGCCCTGCCCATCTCTCTTCCTCTCCTCGCCCGCCCATCTCCCTCTCCTCGCCGGCGATGTCTTCTAGTGACTCCGACGAGGGCGCGTGGCCGACCGGCGTTTGGCCGCTGAGCCTCACCGTCGGCGACATGGAGGATCTGGCCCGGTACGGACTGATGGTGCCGCTGGCAGCCAAAGTGTCGCGGCCATGGCATTTCGGGGCGGACGGCATCCCCACCATGGGCCCGCCGCCGATGAGGCAGCAGCTCCGCGCGTTCCCTGGCGGTCGCTACAACCGCAGGGCCCGGCGCAGGTTCTGGCGGGGGAAGAACTTCGACGTCGTCCTCGGCGCGTTCAGGGCCCACCTCCAGCCGCCCTCACTGCCCCGGCACAGCAGGCGCCCCCTGACCCGGCGCTGGTCGAGATCCCGCCGGCGCAGGCCGCCCTCGCGCAAGACGGAGACCCCGACAACACGCCGGGGCTACTTGCGGTGCTGGCCCAGTCAGCAGAGGAGGCGGCGGCAGCCACTCGTGAGGAACGAGAGCGGCTTGCGGCCATAGCGGCGGTGCAGGAGCAGCAGGCGCGGGAGGACAACTGGTGGGATTTCAGCGACGACGACGACGACGGTGGCGACGACGGCGGCGACGGCGGCGAAGGAGGGGCCGGCGGTATGGCGCCGGTCGTCGACCTCACCGGCGCCAGCGACGAGGAGTAGTCTACTTTTAGGGTTTTTATTCAAATTTCGGTCTAAGTTATGTAAGAGCAGTGCTCGATTATGTTTAGTGCTATGTAAGGTAGTTTGAATTATGAATGAACTCGAAATGGCTTATCTGAAAAAAACCGTATGTTTAATTTGATGTTAGTCATGCAACTTCAAAAAATAAATGGAAACATGCATTTCAACGTTACGAGGAAAATCAATGCTCGGTTACACATGCATGAGGCTTTCACTCATACTCGAACGGTCTCTGGAGAACTTATCATGCATGCACACCAAAAATATAGGTGTGGTATGTGGTGTTATCACCAAAAAATTATAAGAAAATTGTATAAAAAGAAAAAAACAATGATAAAAAAATTGCCTCCTGTGCTTGCAGGCCACAACTGTGCGTAATCGGTCCGGCCCGATCAAGCCGCGGCTACGGCCTGCAGCACGGTCAATCAGGGCAGTGGTGGGTAGGGGCGGGAGTCAGAGGAGTTCAAATGGGAGGTGGGAGGTAGGTATATAAGGCGGTCGCGGCGTCGTTCGGCGGGCGAGGTGGGACTAAACTTTAGTACTCACCCCCGCCGACCCTGCCCCCGCACCGCGCGCAGAGTCAATGGGCCGGCCCACGCGCGCCGTCGTGCACTGTCACTGATTACGCGCAGTTGCGGCCTGCAACCACGGTTGGGCTGTTTTTTTTGCATCACTATTTTTTATTCTTTTATGAGTCACGGCGCGGGGGGAGGTGGGAGGGGTGCTTTTTTAGTCCCACCTCGCTCGCCGAGGGACGCCACGACCGACTTAGGGCCCCACGCAAAAGTTGAATGAATTCCGACACCATACGCACGTTGCGTCACGCCCGGCCAGTGTTTTCGGTGCGTTTCACGAAGAAAACCATAGGAAATTCATACGGTACCGAAGAAAACCATAGTTCATTTCAAGGATGTCGGAAAAAAACTTCTTTCGGACGGGTCCTTCAGTCCTACCCGAACGGTCTCCGGAGAAGGAGGTCAATTTTTCGACATATTTGGAATGACCTCAACTTTTGCAAGTGAGTTGGTACGGTCACCCTAACATTCAATCCAAGAACTGAACGTATTTGAACACCAAAAACATGTTGTGTCACGTCCGGGGTGTGCTGTGTGCTGTTTTCACCGAAAAAATTATAGAAAATTCGTAAAGCGATAAAAAAGATACAAAACTTGGCATGCATCCTAGTGATGATGGAGGAACACTATAAAAAAATTTGAGTTCATTTCAAGGATTTGGAAACGATCGTTAATAAAAAACAGTAGTTAATACCCAATTTATTTCGTATTGATATTAGGCATATGATGGTAGATATTAGTAATGTAATTTGGGTTCATTTGAAGGATGTCAAAAAAATATTGTAGATAGCACTCATGAAATTTGCATTGTGTGGCAAATAATAAAGAATAAGATAGATAGTAATGATATGATTTGAGTTTAAACTGCTAGCAGTACACGGCCGCACTGCCCGGATAGTGTAATGAGCTTACACTGACGGGGTAGTGCGGCAGTGCCGCCGCTAGCAGTGCAAAGTCAAACCAAATTATTACTAACTATCTCATATAGCAGTGTGCATGAACGCGGGTATATAAGCCGGTCATGGCGTCCCTCGGCGCGCGAGGTGGGACTAAAAAGCGCCCCTTCCACCTCCCCCCGCGCCGTGACTCATAGAAGGCAAAAAAATTGTGAAGCAAACAAAAGCCCACCTATGATTGCATGCCGCAACTGCGCTTAATTGGTCCGGCCCGATCAAGCCGGGTGGCGAAAGGGCCGGCCTTTCGGCCCAGCTACGGCCTACAGCACAGGCCAACGGGGCAGTGGCGGACGGGGTGGGAACGAGAGGAGTTCGAAACCGTCGTGGGAGGTTGGTATATAAGTCGGTCGCGGCGTCGTTCGGCGGGCGAGGTGGGACTAAACTTTAGTCATCACCCCCGCCGACCCTCCCCCCGCACCGCGCGCACACTCAATGGGCCGGCCCACGCGCGCCGTCGCGCACAGTCACTGGGCCGTCCAACGCACGGTGTCATTGTTTTTTTTGTTATGTGTTTATTGTTTTAAAAATAATAGTAAATTTTTAAATAAATGTTGTATTGTATAGAAAATAATGAAAAGTCCTACGTATTGTATACATGTTCAATAATTTATGTAATGTTCATTATTTTTTATGTGTTTTGCATTAATGGCTAAAGTAGTTTTCATAATAGTAAAGAGGTTTTTGTTATAATTTAGAAGTAATACTAATTTGGAAAATACCCTTTTTTAAAAATAGTACTTGATTTAGAATTTATTTAGTAGTTATGTTAAAAACAATACTTAAAATATAATTTATTATGTAATTATATTAAAAACACTATTTAATATAGAATTAAATTCACAGAAAAAATCATAAAAAATTCATATCCGATCAGTGCCGGTTGCATTGGTGGTACGAGGTGGCATGCACGAAACGTCACCAAATTTTGGAGGCAGTGGGCATGCCCATCTTAGTGTTGGGTTTCATAGTAATTTCAAACAATTTCCTACGCACACGCAAGATCATGTGATGCATAGCAACGAGAGGGGAGAGTGTTGTCTACGTACCCACGCAGACCGACTGCGGAAGCGTTGATGCAACATAGAGGAGGTAGTCGTACGTCTTCACGATCCAACCGATCAAGCACCGAAACTACGGCACCTCCGATTTCGAGCACACGTTCAGCTCGATGACGATCCCCAGACTGCGATCCAGCAAAGTGTCGGGGAAGAGTTCCGTCAGCACAACGGCGTGGTGACAATCTTGATGTACTACAGCAGCAGGGCTTCGCCTAAACTCCGCAACAGTATTATCGAGGACTATGGTGGCTGGGGGCACCGCACACGGCTAAGGAATAGATCACGTGGATCGACTTGTGTGTTCTAGGGTGCCTCTACCTCAGTATATAAAGGACCAAAGGGGGGAGGCTGGCCGGCCACAAGGGGCGCGCCAGGAGAGTCCTACTCCCTCCGGGAGTAGGATTCCCCCCCCCCCAATCCTAGTTGGAATAGGATTCCTTGAGGGGGGAAAGAGAGAGAGGGGGCCGGCCACCTCTCCTAGTCCTAATAGGACTAGAGGAAGGGGGGAGGCGCACAGCCACCTTGGGCTGCCCCTTTCTCCTTTCCACTAAAGCCCACTAAGGCCCATCTAGCTCCCGGGGGGTTCCGGTAACCTCCCGGTACTCCGGTAAAATCCCGATTTCACCCGGAACACTTCCGATATCCAAACATAGGCTTCCAATATATCAATCTTTACGTATCGACCATTTCGAGACTCCTCGTCATGTCCGTGATCACATCCGGGACTCCGAACAACCTTCGGTACATCAAAATGCATAAACTCATAACATAACTGTCATCGTAACCTTAAGCGTGCGGACCCTACGGGTTCGAGAACAATGTAGACATGACCGAGACACATCTCCGGTCAATAACCAATAGCGGAAGACCTTTACCTGGATGCCCATATTGGCTCCTACATATTCTACGAAGATCTTTATCGGTCAGACCGCATAACAACATACGTTGTTCCCTTTGTCATCGGTATGTTACTTGCCCGAGATTCGATTGTCGGTATCCCATACCTAGTTCAATCTCGTTACTGACAAGTCTCTTTACTCGTTTCGTAATACATCATCCGGCAACTAACTCATTAGTTGCAATGCTTGCAAGGCTTATGTGATGTGCATTACCGAGAGGGCCCAGAGATACCTCTCCGACAATCGGAGTGACAAATCCTAATCTCGAAATACGCCAACCCAACATGTACCTTTGGAGACACCTGTAGTACTCCTTTATAATCACCCAGTTACGTTGTGACGTTTGGTAGTACCCAAAGTGTTCCTCCGGTAAACGGGAGTTACATAATCTCATAGTTATAGGAACATGTATAAGTCATGAAGAAAGAAATAGCAACATACTAAACGATCGGGTGCTAAGCTAATGGAATGGGTCATGTCAATCAGATCATTCAACTAATGATGTGACCTCGTTAATCAAATAACAACACTTTGTTCATGGTTAGGAAACATAACCATCTTTGTGTTGGGGAACGTAGCAGAAATTCAAAATTTTCTACGCATCACCAAGATCAATCTATGGAGAGACTAGCAACAAGGGGAAGGAGAGTGCATCTACATACCCTTGTAGATCGCTAAGCGGAAGCGTTCAAGTGAACGGGGTTGATGGAGTCGTACTTGTCGTGATTCAAATCACCGATGATCCTAGCGCCAAACGGACGGCACCTCCGCGTTCAACACACGTATGGAATGGAGACGTCTCCCATGCCTTGATCCAGCAAGGAGGAGAGAGAGGTTGATGCAGATCCAGCAGCACGACGGCGTGGTGGAAGTAGCAGGATTCCAACAGGGCTTCGCTAAGTGCTGCGGGAGGAGGAAGATGTGTCACGGGAGGGAGAGGGAGGCGCCAGGCCTTAGGTATCGTTGCTCCTCCTTTTCCCCACTATATATAGGGCCAAGGGAGAGGGGGGAGGCGCAGCCCTTGCCCCTTCCTCCAAGGAAGGGTGCGGCCAAGGGGGGGGGGGAGTCCATCCTCCCCAAGGCACCTCGGAGGTGCCTTCCCCCTTTAGGACTCTCCCCTTTTTTCTCTCTCTTGGCGCATGGGCCTCTTGGGGCTGGTGCCCTTGGCCCATATAGGCCAAGGCACACCCCCTACAGCCCATGTGGCCCCCCGGGGCAGGTGGCCCCACCCGGTGGACCCCCGGGACCCTTCCGGTGGTCCCGGTACAATACCGGTGACCCCGAAACTTGTCCCGATGGCCGAAATAGCACTTCCTATATATAATTATTTACCTCCGGACCATTCCGGAACTCCTCGTGACGTCCGGGATCTCATCCGGGACTCCGAACAACTTTCGGGTTACCGCATACTAATATCTCTATAACCCTAGCGTCACCGAACCTTAAGTGTGTAGACCCTACGGGTTCGGGAAGCATGCAGACATGACCGAGACGTTCTCCGGTCAATAACCAACAGCGGGATATGGATACCCATGTTGGCTCCCACATGTTCCACGATGATCTCATTGGATGAACCACGATGTCAAGGACTTAATCAATCCCGTATTCAATTCCCTTTGTCTAGCGGTACGATACTTGCCCGAGATTCGATCGTCGGTATCCCGATACCTTGCTCAATCTCGTTACCGGCAAGTCTCTTTACTCGTTCCGTAACACATCATCCCGTGATCAACTCTTTGATCACATTGTGCACATTATGATGATGTCCTACCGAGTGGGCCCAGAGATACCTCTCCGTTTACACGGAGTGACAAATCCCAATCTCGATTCGTGCCAACCCAACAGACACTTTCGGAGATACCTGTAGTGTACCTTTATAGTCACCCAGTTACGTTCTGACGTTTGGTACACCCAAAGCATTCCTACGGTATCCGGGAGTTGCACAATCTCATGGTCTAAGGAAATGATACTTGACATTAGAAAAGCTTTAGCATACGAACTACATGATCTTGTGCTAGGCTTAGGATTGGGTCTTGTCCATCACATCATTCTCCTACTGATGTGATCCCGTTATCAACGACATCCAATGTCCATGGTCAGGAAACCATAACCATCTATTGATCAACGAGCTAGTCAACTAGAGGCTTACTAGGGACATGGTGTTGTCTATGTATCCACACATGTATCTGAGTTTCCTATCAATACAATTCTAGCATGGATAATAAACGATTATCATGAACAAGGAAATATAATAATAACTAATTTATTATTGCCTCTAGGGCATATTTCCAATAGTCTCCCACTTGCACTAGAGTCAATAATCTAGTTCACATCGATATGTGATTAACACTCAAGGTCACATCCCCATGTGACTAACACCCAAAGAGTTTACTAGAGTCAATAATCTAGTTCACATTTACCATGTGATTAACACTCGATGAGTTCTGGGTTTGATCATGTTACTTGTGAGAGAGGTTTTAGTCAACGGGTCTGAACCTTTCAGATCCGTGTGTGCTTCACAAATCTCTATGTCATCTCCTAGATGCAGCTACCACGTTCTATTTGGAGCTATTCCAAATAACTGTTCTACTATACGAATCCAGTTTACTACTCAGAATAATCTGGATTAGTGTCAAAGTTTGCATCGGCGTAACCCTTTACGACGAACTCTTTTACCACCTCCATAATCGAGAAAATTCCTTAGTCCACTAGTTACTAAGGATAACTTTGACCGCTGTCTTGTGATCCATTCTTGGATCACTCTTGTACCCCTTGATGACTCATGGCAAGGCACACTTCAGGTGCGGTACACAGCATAGCATACTGTAGAGCCTATGTCTTAAGCATAGGGGACAACCTTCGTCCTTTCTCTCTATTCTGCCGTGGTCGAGCTTTAAGTCTTAACTCCATACCTTACAACTCAGGCAAGAACTCCTTTTTTGACTGATCCATCTTGAACACCTTCAAGATCATGTCAAGGTATGTGCTCATTTGAAAGTACCATTAAGCGTTTTGATCCATCCTCATAGATCTTGATGCTCAATGTTCAAGTAGCTTAATCCAGGCTTTCCATTGAAAAACACTTTCCAAATAACCCTATATGCTTTCTAGAAATTCTACGTCATTTCTGATCAACATATACTCATCAGAAATTCTATAGTGCTCCCACTCACTTCTTTGGAAGTACAAGTTTCTCATAAACTTTGTATACACCCAAAATCTTTGATCATCATCAAAGCATACATTCCAACTCTGAGATGCTTACTCCAGTCCTTAGAAGGATTGCTGGAGCTTTGCATACTTATTAGCATCTTTCAGGATTGACAAAGCCTTCCGGTTGTATCACATACAACCTTTCCTCAAGAAAATCGTCGAGGAAACAATGTTTTGACATCCTATCTGCAAGATTTCATAAATAATGTAGTAATCGCTAATATAATTCCAACAGACTCTTAGCATCGCTACGAGTGAGAAAGTCTCATCGTAGTCAAATCCTTGAACTTGTCGGGAAACACCTTAACGACAAGTCGAGCTTTCTCAATGGTGACACTTACCATCATTGTCTGTCTTCCTTTTAAAATCCATATGTACTCAACAGCCTTACGACCATCAAGTAGTTCTTCCAAAGTCTACACTTTGTTTTCATATATGGATCCTCTCTCGGCTTATATGGCCTCGAGCCATTTATCGGAATCCGGGCCCACCATCGCTTCTCCATAGCTCGTAGGTTCATTGTTGTCTAGCAACATGACTTCCTAGACAGGGTTACGTACCACTTTGAAGTAGTATGCATCCTTGTCCTCCCACGAGGTTTGGTAGTGACTTGATCTGAAGTTTCATGATCACTATCATAAGCTTCCACTTCAATTGGTGTAGGTGCCACAGGAACAACTCCCTGTGCCCTGTCACACACTAGTTGAAGAGACGGTTAATAACATCATCAAGTCTCCACCATCCTCCCACTCAATTCTTTCAAGAGAAACTTTTCCTCGTGAAAGGACCTGATTCTAGAAACTTTTCCTCCCTGTGCCTTGATGTGACCCAACTCAAGACGATTCAAAGCTTTAGCATACGAACTACATGATCTTGTGCTAGGCTTAGGATTGGGTCTTGTCCATCACATCATTCTCCTAATGATGTGATCCCGTTATCAACGACATCCAATGTCCATGGTCAGGAAACCATAACCATCTATTGATCAACGAGCTAGTCAACTAGAGGCTTACTAGGGACATGGTGTTGTCTATGTATCCACACATGTATCTGAGTTTCCTATCAATACAATTCTAGCATGGATAATAAACAATTATCATGAACAAGGAAACATAATAATAACTAATTTATTATTGCCTCTAGGGCATATTTCGAACACTTTGATTAACGAGCTAGTCAAGTAGAGGCATACTAGTGACACTAAGTTTGTCTATGTATTCACACATGTATTATGTTTCCGGTTAATACAATTCTAGCATGAATAATAAACATTTATCATGATATAAGGAAATAAATAATAACTTTATTATTGCCTCTAGGGCATATTTCCTTCAGTCTCCCACTTGCACTAGAGTCAATAATCTAGATTACACTGTAATGATTCTAACACCCATGGAGCCTTGGTGCTGATCATGTTTTGCTCGTGGAAGAGGCTTAGTCAACAGGTCTGCAACATTCAGACCCATATGTATCTTGCAAATTTCTATGTCTCCCACTTGGACTAGATCCCGGATGGAGTTGAAGCGTCTCTTGATGTGCTTGGTCCTTTTGTGAAATCTGGATTCCTTTGCTAAGGCAATTGCACCAGTATTGTCACAAAAGATTTTCATTGGACCCGATGCACTAGGTATGACAGCTAGATCGGATATGAACTCCTTCATCCAGACTCCTTCGTTCGCTGCTTCCGAAGCAGCTATGTATTCCGCTTCACATGTAGATCCCGCTACGACGCTTTGTTTAGAACTGCACCAACTGACAGCTCCACCGTTTAATGTAAACACGTATCCGGTTTGCAATTTAGAATCGTCCGGATCAGTGTCAAAGCTTGCATCAACGTAACCATTTACGACGAGCTCTTTGTCACCTCCATATACGAGAAACATATCCTTAGTCCTTTTCAGGTATTTCAGGATGTTCTTGACCGCTGTCCAGTGATCCACTCCTGGATTACTTTGGTACCTCCCTGCTAGACTTATAGCAAGGCACACATCAGGTCTAGTACACAGCATTGCATACATGATAGATCCTATCGCTGATGCATAGGGAACATCTTTCATATTCTCTCTATCTTCTGCAGTGGTCGGGCATTGAGTCTTACTCAATTTCACACATTGTAACACAGGCAAGAACCCTTTCTTTGCTTGATCCATTTTGAACTTCTTCAAAACTTTGTCAAGGTATGTGCTTTATGAAAGTCCAATTAAGCGTCTTGACCTATCTCTATAGATCTTAATGCCTAATATGTAAGCAGCTTCACCGAGGTCTTTCATTGAAAAACTCTTATTCAAGTATCAATTTATGCTATCCAGAAATTCTATATCATTTCTAATTAGTAATATGTCATCCACATATAATATCAGAAATGCTACAGAGCTCCCACTCACTTTCTTGTAAATACAGGCTTCTCCAAAAGTCTGTATAAAACCAAATGCTTTGATCACACTATCAAAGCGTTTATTCCAACTCCGAGAGGCTTGCACCAGTCCATAAATGGATCGCTGGAGCTTCAACACTTTGTTAGCTCCCTTTGGATCGACAAAACCTTCCGGTTGCATCATATACAACTCTTCTTCCAGAAATCCATTCAGGAATGCAGTTTTGACATCCATCTGCCAAATTTCATAATCATAAAATGCGGCAATCGCTAACATGATTCGGACAGACTTAAGCATCACTAAAGGTGAGAAAGTCTCATCGTAGTCAACCCCTTGAATTTGTTGAAAACCTTTCACGACAAGTCGAGCTTTGTAGACAGTAACATTACCATCAGCGTCAGTCTTCTTCTTGAAGATCCATTTATTCTCAATTGCTTGCCGATCATCGGGCAAGTCAACCAAAGTCCATACTTTGTTCTCATACATGGATCCCATCTCAGATTTCATGGCTTCAAGCCACTTTGCGGAATCTGGGCTTACCATCACTTCTTCATAGTTCGTAGGTTCATCATGATCTAGTAGCATGACTTCCAGAACAGGATTACCATACCACTCTGGTGCGGATCTTACTCTGGTTGATCTACGAGGTTCAGTAGTATCTTGATCTGAAGTTTCATGATCATTATCATTAGCTTCCTCACTAACTGGTGTAGGTGTCACTGAAACAGTTTTCTGTGATGTACTACTTTCCAGTAAGGGAGCAGGTATAGTTACCTCGTCAAGTTCTACTTTCCTCCCACTCACTTCTTTCGAGAGAAACTCCTTCTCTAGAAAGGATCCATTCTTAGCAACGAATGTCTTGCCTTCGGATCTGTGATAGAAGGTGTACCCAACAGTCTCCTTTGGGTATCCTATGAAGACACATTTCTCCGATTTGGGTTCGAGCTTATCAGGTTGAAGCTTTTTCACATAAGCATCGCAACCCCAAATTTTAAGAAACGACAACTTTGGTTTCTTGCCAAACCATAGTTCATAAGGTGTCGTCTCAATGGATTTTGATGGTGCCCTATTTAACGTGAATGCGGCCGTCTCTAAAGCATAACCCCAAAACGATAGCGGTAAATCTGTAAGAGACATCATAGATCGCACCATATCTAGTAAAGTATGATTACGACATTCGGACACACCATTACGCTGTGGTGTTCCGGGTGGCGTGAGTTGCGAAACTATTCCACAGTTTTTCAAATGTACACCAAACTCGTAACTCAAATATTCTCCTCCACGATCAGATCGTAGAAACTTTATTTTCTTGTTATGATGATTTTCAACTTCACTCTAAAATTCTTTGAACTTTTCAAATGTTTCAGACTTATGTTTCATTAAGTAGATATACCCATATCTGCTTAAATCATCTATGAAGGTGAGAAAATAACGATATCCGCCACGAGCCTCAATATTCATCGGACCACATACATCGGTATGTATGATTTCCAACAAATCTGTTGCTCTCTCCATAGTACCGGAGAACGGTGTTTTAGTCATCTTGCCCATGAGGCACGGTTCGCAAGTACCAAGTGATTCATAATCAAGTGGTTCCAAAAGTCCATCAGTATGGAGTTTCTTCATGCGCTTTACACCGATATGACCTAAACGACAGTGCCACAAATAAGTTGCACTTTCATTATCAACTCTGTATCTTTTGGCTTCAACATTATGAATATGTGTATCACTACTATCGAGATTCATCAAAAATAGACCACTCTTCAAAGGTGCATGACCATAAAAGATATTACTCATATAAATAGAACAACCATTATTCTCTGATTTAAATGAATAACCGTCTCGCATCAAACAAGATCCAGATATAATGTTCATGCTCAACGCTGGCACCAAATAACAATTATTTAGGTCAAATATTAATCCCGAAGGTAGATGTACAGGTAGCGTGCCGACCGCGATCACATCGACTTTGGAACCGTTTCCCACACGCATCGTCACCTCGTCCTTTGCCAGTGCCCGCTTATTCCGTAGTCCCTGTTTCGAGTTGCAAATATTAGCAACAGAACCAGTATCAAATACCCAGGTGCTACTGTGAGCTCTAGTAAGGTACACATCAATAACATGTATATCACATATACCTTTGTTCACCTTGCCATCCTTCTTATCCGCCAAATACTTGGGGCAGTTTCGCTTCCAGTGACCAGTCTGCTTGCAGTAGAAGCACTCAGTTTCAGGCTTAGGTCCAGACTTGGGTTTCAGGCTTGAGCAGCAACTTGCTTGCTGTTCTTCTTGAAGTTCCCCTTCTTCTTCCCTTTGCCCTTTTTCTTGAAACTAGTGGTCTTGTTAACCATCAACACTTGATGCTCTTTCTGTATTTCTACCTCCGCAGCTTTCAGCATTGCGAAGAGCTTGGGAATAGTTTTGTTCATCCCTTGCATATTATAGTTCATCACGAAGCTCTTGTAGCTTGGTGGCAGTGATTGGAGAATTCTGTCAATGACGCAATCATCCGGAAGACTAACTCCCAATTGAATCAAGTGATTATTATACCCAGACATTTTGAGTATATGCTCACTGACAGAACTGTTCTCCTCCATCTTGCAGCTATAGAACTTATTGGAGACTTCATATCTCTCAATCCGGGCATTTGCTTGAAATATTAACTTCAACTCCTGGAACATCTCATATGCTCCATGACGTTCAAAACGTCGTTGAAGTCCCGATTCTAAGCCGTAAAGCATGGCACACTGAACTATCGAGTAGTCATAACCTTTGCTCTGCCAGATGTTCATAACATCTGGTGTTGCTCCAGCAGCAGGCCTGGCACCTAGCGGTGCTTCCAGGACGTAATTCTTCTGAGCAGCAATGAGGATAATCCTCAAGTTACGGACCTAGTCTGTATAATTGCTACCATCATCTTTCAACTTTGCTTTCTCAAGGAACGCATTAAAATTCAACGGAACAACAGCACGAGCCATCTATCTACAATCAACATAAACAAGCAAGATACTATCAGGTACTAAGTTCATGATAAGTTTAAGTTCAATTAATCAAATTACTTAAGAACTCCCACTTAGATAGACATCCCTCTAATCTTCTAAGTGATTACGTGATCCAAATCAACTAAACCATAACCGATCATCACGTGAGATGGAGTAGTTTTCAATGGTGAACATCGTTATGTTGATCATATCTACTATATGATTCACGCTCGACCTTTCGTTCTCCGTGTTCTGAGGCCATATCTGCATATGCTAGGCTCGTCAAGTTTAACCTGAGTATTCTGCGTGTGCAAAACTGGCTTGCACCCGTTGTAGATGGACATAGAGCTTATCACACCCGATCATCACGTGGTGTCTGGGCACGACAAACTTTGGCAACGGTGCATACTCAGGGAGAACACTTCTTGATAATTTAGTGAGAGATCATCTTGTAATGCTACCGTCAATCAAAGCAAGATAAGATGCACAAAAAGATAAACATCACATGCAATCAATATAAGTGATATGATATGGCCATCATCATCTTGTGCTTGTGATCTCCATCTCCGAAGCACCGTCATGATCACCATCGTCACCGTCGCGACACCTTGATCTCCATCGCAGCATCGTTGTCGTCTCGCCAATCTTATGCTTCCACGACTATCACTACCGTTTAGTAATAAAGTAAAGCATTACATCGCGATTGCATTCCATACAATAAAGCGACAACCATATGGCTCCTGCCAGTTGCCGATAACTCGGTTACAAAACATGATCATCTCATACAATAAAATTCAGCATCATGCCTTGACCATATCACATCACAACATGCCCTGCAAAAACAAGTTAGACGTCCTCTACTTTGTTGTTGCAAGTTTTACGTGGCTGCTACGGGCTTAAGCAAGAACCAATCTCACCTACGCATCAAAACCACAACGATAGTTTGTCAAATAGACTCCGTTTTAACCTTCGCAAGGACCGGGCATAGCCACACTTGGTTCAACTAAAGTTGGAGAGACAGTCGCCCGCAAGCCACCTGTGTGCAAAGCACGTCGGGGGAACCGGTCTCGCATAAGCGTACGCGTAATGTTGGTCCGGGTCGTCTCGTCCAACAATGCCGCCGAACCAAAGTATGACCTGCTGGTAGGCAGTATGACTTATATCGCCCACAACTCACTTGTGTTCTACTCGTGCATATAACATCAACATAAATAACCTAGGCTCGGATGCCACTGTAGGGTTTCGTAGTAATTTCAAAAAATTTCCTACGCACACGCAAGATCATGTGATGCATAGCAACGAGAGGGGAGAGTGTTGTCTACGTACCCACGCAGACCGACTGCGGAAGCGTTGACGCAACATAGAGGAAGTAGTCATACGTCTTCACGATCCAACCGATCAAGCACCGAAACTACGGCACCTCCGAGTTCGAGCACACGTTGATATCGATGACGATCCCCAGACTCCGATCCAGCAAAGTGTCGGGGAAGTGTTCCGTCAGCACGAAAGCATGGTGACGATCTTCATGTACTACACCAGCAGGGCTTCGCCTAAACTCTGCTACAGTATTATCGAGGACTATGGTAGCTGGGGGCACCGCACACGGCTAAGGAATAGATCACGTGGATCAACTTGTGTGTTATAGGGTGCCTCTACCTCAGTATATAAAGGACCAAAGGGGGGAGGCTGGCCGGCCACAAGGGGCGCGCCAGGAGAGTCCTACTCCCTCTGGGAGTAGGATTCCCCCCCCCCAATCCTAGTTGGAATAGGATTCCTTGAGGGGGGAAAGAGAGAGAGGGGGCCGGCCACCTCTCCTAGTCCTAATAGGACTAGGGGAAGGGGGGAGGCGCACAGCCACCTTGGGCTGCCCCTTTCTCCTTTCCACTAAAGCCCACTAAGGCCCATCTAGCTCCCGGGGGGTTCCGGTAACCTCCCGGTACTCCGGTAAAATCCCGATTTCACCCGGAACACTTCCGATATCCAAACATAGGCTTCCAATATATCAATCTTTACGTCTCGACCATTTCGAGACTCCTCGTCATGTCCGTGATCACATCCGGGACTCCGAGCAACCTTCGGTACATCAAAATGCATAAACTGATAATATAACTGTCATCGTAACCTTAAGCGTGCGGACCCTACGGGTTCGAGAACAATGTAGACATGACCGAGACACGTCTCCGGTCAATAGCCAATAGCGGGACCTGGATGCCCATATTGGCTCCTACATATTCTACGAAGATCTTTATCGGTCAGACCGCATAACAACATACGTTGTTCCCTTTGTCATCGGTATGTTACTTGCCCGAGATTCGATCGTCGGTATCCCATACCTAGTTCAATCTCGTTACCGGCAAGTCTCTTTACTCGTTTCGTAATACATCATCCCGCAACTAACTCATTAGTTGCAATGCTTGCAAGGCTTATGTGATGTGCATTACCGAGAGGGCCCAGAGATACCTCTCCGACAATCGGAGTGACAAATCCTAATCTCGAAATACGCCAACCCAACATGTACCTTTGGAGACACCTGTAGTACTCCTTTATAATCACCCAGTTACATTGTGACGTTTGGTAGTACCCAAAGTGTTCCTCCGGTAAACGGGAGTTGCATAATCTCATAGTTATAGGAACATGTATAAGTCATGAAGAAAGCAATAGCAACATACTAAACGATCGGGTGCTAAGCTAATGGAATGGGTCATGTCAATTAGATCATTCAACTAATGATGTGACCTCGTTAATCAAAAAACAACACTTTGTTCATGGTTAGGAAACATAACCATCTTTGATTAACGAGCTAGTCAAGTAGAGGCATACTAGTGACACTAAGTTTGTCTATGTATTCACACATGTATTATGTTTCCGGTTAATTCAATTCTAGCATCAATAATAAACATTTATCGTGATATAAGGAAATAAATAATAACTTTATTATTGCCTCTAGGGCATATTTCCTTCACTTAGGGCCCCACGCAAGATTTGAACGACGTTGGACACCAAACGCACGTTGCGTCACGCCCGGTCAGTGTTTTTGATGCGTTTTACGGAGAAAACCATAGGTAATTCATACGGTGCCGGAAAATTATGAAAACTTGCACGCATGATGGACCTGTCGATGAGTGCGTGTGCAAAAAGTTTGGGGTCCACCGGTTGAGTCCGAAAAGAGAACGCAGTACGGGGCTGACATCGTTCATATCCGATCAGTGCCGGTTGGATTGGTGGTACGAGGTGGAATGCACGAACACGTCACCAAATTTTGGGAGGCAGTGGGCATGCCCATCTTAGGGCCCCACGCAAGA
>NC_057800.1:4946492-4954721 GCF_018294505.1 Triticum aestivum
ATCCGATCAGTGCCGGTTGGATTGGTGGTACGAGGTGGCATGCACGAACACGTCACCAAATTTGGGGAGGCAGTGGCCATGCCCATCTTAGGGCCCCACGCAAGATTTGAACGACGTCGGACACCAAACGCACGTTGCGTCATGCCCGGTCAGTGTTTTCGGTGCATTTCACGGAGAAAACCATAGGAAATTCATACGGTGTCGGAAAATTATGAAAACTTGCATGCATGATGGACCTGTCGATGAGTGCGTGTGCAAAAAGTTTGGGGTCCACCGGCTGAGTCCGAAAAGAGAACGCAGTACGGGGCTGACATCGTTCATATCCGATCAGTGCCGGTTGGATTGGTGGTATGAGGTGGCATGCACGAAACGTGGGCCAGCCAGCGGTAGTTTTACGGGACGGGCCAAGTGGCCCACTATGTCGTGACCACGTCTATGACGCCGTATGTGCGTGCATGGCATGGAAACGAAGCCGCCATTACCTCGCCCCAGGACCGCCTAGCCCCGCCGCCTCCATGCACCTCCTCACCCGTCCCCGATCCGACGGTCGCGTTACATGGCCGTCCAAACTCCCTTCCGTCATTTGCGCGCGCGACTTGGATCTCAGGCCCGACCGTGCCGTCTCGGCAAATTCGCCGGCACCCTAAACCCTAGGACGGGCCGTCGGCCAGCGCGCTCGTGTGGGCAGAGGGCGCACGGCTGCCAGGACTAACCCACACCGGGTGGGGTTTGGCAACGGTGGCTGCCGGTGCTCGACGAGACGCCGGAAGGTATGGTATTGAACCGTACGTAATCTTTTTTGAATCTCGTAACTAGTTAGCTAACTGGCATCTTATTTAGAATGCAAGAATTAGGAGATGTGTACTGCTCGGTTGAGAAGTGGTGCGAATTGGTGGGAAAATTCACAGCCAGACAGCGCATGATGCTACGTGGCACAAAATTGGACCGTATGTTGAGAATTCCTTCCGTGAAAATGAGGAAAAATTTATTGGAATTTATGATTACAACGTATGACAGTACTAGAAAGCGATTTATTATTCGGCCAAATACTGACGGCCTCAGTGTGCTTAATGAAGATGTTTACGATATATTTGGGCTACGTAACAAGGGTGATGATGTCAGTAGCATGATAGCAACAGTACAACTAGATGCCAAAAAAATTGTTCCGAATCGGTTTGTAGACAAAAGAACAGGCCTAATCCTCATCGATGAGTTGATAAAAAATATTGTTGATACTCAGTCATATGATGATGATTTTGTGAGAAGGGCCGTACTGGTTCTTATGGGTACAGTCTTAGCACCACAATCCACCAAGTTTGTTCCTTATCATTATTACAAAATGGTGGAGGACGTGAACGCTATAAAGTCATACAATTGGAACAATTTCACGTTGGAGGTGTGCATGGATGCTATTAAAAAATCGGTCGAAGATCTTGAAAAATTCAAGTGGCCTATCGGGAACTTGGCTCTTCTTCAGGTACAAGTCATTTCAGAATAGTTGTATGTATATATAATTTTATGTGATATATGTGTCTGACTAGTTGTGTTTACTATCATGTAGTATATATACTGGGAAAAAGTTGAGCCAATTGGTGTGGATACATTTGATCCTTTGTCTCATGAATACCCACTAATGGTTAATTGGCCAGAAAGGGAAGGGAAAAAGAGAGACGACTATGACAACATGCACGGGCGTGGCACCGGCAATGTAAGTCAATGAGTATAGTCCTTATTGGTTGCACATAGTAATTAACTATAGTTGTTATTTTTTTTATTTTTTTTGTTGTACAGCTTGAAAACTGCGTTAGCGAAGAGTACAGACGTGCTAAGATAGCACGTGAAGGGACTATCCCAGATGAAGAAACGAAGAAACCTAAACGGAAAGGTGGTGGCAGGAGTAGAAAGCCAAGCACGTCAGGGGTTTCATTGAACACGACTAACAGTATGGACCGTGTGATGACATACATAAAGCTGCTTCACAAGGAGGTTCTCAATATACCCGAAAGATGTGCACGGGTAATATAAAATTTATATTAAACATGTTTTAGTTGTTCAAGTACTTATCGTGTTTCATTTGTGTTTGTAGATGGTAATGGAAAAGTTGAACACGGAAGGTGTGCTGTACAAACCCAATAAGAGGGACACCAATGACGAATTTGATAATGTAGGTTAAGAAGTTGGGATGGAGAATGGCAAGTACAAGTCATCAAAATATTGGCCAGATATTGATTCACCTACCGATGTGGAGCTAGTAACATCTTTCACGGGTTTCAATGATTCCTACGTGCCCGTTGATGACACGGGTGCTCCGGCGACGACACCGGGTAAAGGTGACGCTACTGATCCTTTCATTATAGAGGATAATGGAAAGTCTCGATGTTCGTCATCAACTGTACGTACAAAAGACTTTTCGTATATGTCTCGAACCCCGCAGAATGCTGATATTTCTGGTGAGTCTATGGGTGGTTTGTCACCAACAAAGTCTGAAGACATGTCTGAGAGTTTCCCGGCAAAGAGCAACATAGGTAATGGTGAAGGCAGCGAGGACAATGAAGGTAAACACAAATGAAATCCGTCGAAATATTGTCTATCCCCGTACGACCTTCTCATTACCCGGAACAAACGTGTTAAAAAAAGTAAGTCAAGTACTACTTTATAATTCGTTCACGCGTTATGTAAATTTTTTATTATTTTTAACGAATATAGCTACATTGTTTTAGATCTGTTTGCATCGTCACCACATTCAATTCTGGCAAGTTCCCAATATGACTCCGGATCACATCGAGGCAGCCAGAGTTTTTGTTGAGACTCTCGCATCGACAAAGAAGCATGCACCGAACCGTGGTCGATATGCCACCACCAGATGGGGACATATGCACGCCAGCTATGCTTCACGATGTCCTGACTTTTAAATGGTTGAATGGCGCTGTAAGTATGAGTTTGGTTTTAACAAAACTCTCATTTATACTTCACAAGTTGACCTCATTTTTTGTTTATGTATGCAGATAATCAATGCATATTGTAAACACTTACAACACCGTGATTTCTCTGATCGTTTCATATCAACAACGTGGTTCCCCAAATTTATGTTGGGTAGGGCTAGGGGAAAGACCAAGTCAATTAATGATTTGGATTCTGAACATGTTACAAAGAAAGCAGAAGTCCTCGCAAGAGTAATGGATGAGTATTTCAGACGGGACAAGGTATTCCTTTCATATTTATTTGTTTTTGTTAGTCATTATTATTTAATTGCACTAACATCATTTGCTTACTATATAGGCGTATTTTCCTATGCACGTTAATGACAATCATTGGATAACCATAGTGATGCACACCGTCAAGGAGGAGTTTCAAGTTCTTGACTCAAATTCTAAAGGCGCAATAAGCAAAAGAATTCGCAATATGATTGCCACCCTGGTACACTATAATTGTCACACTCCCATTCAGAACATTATTGAGTCATACATTAAATTCTGGTTTGTTAATTTGTTTCAGAGAGCTGAAATTTCTAAAGATATTATGGAGGCCAACTCTACTCTTGAATCAAAAAAAATTCCAGATGTCTCATCGTGGCCAATTAATGAGTATAAAATGCCGATACAACATGATGGGTAAGTTAAATGAATACAAGAAAGTGCATGCTATATCCTAAGCTGATCACACACATGTTTATTGCAGTGTGTCTTGTGGACTTTTTGTGATGTGGTGCATAAAATACTGGGACGGAGATCGCTGGACACATGAATTTGACAAGCAAGAGATTAATGAGTCAAGGTCGCGTATTGTCGCAGAAATCATTTTTTCTGAGGTCAACAGATTAGAGAAAGTGAAGATGAAAATTGTTAAAATCATGGAGAAGGAGTAGGTATTAGCATTGGTAGGGTTTTAGTCCCGTAGAAGGTTTCCCTACCGTTGTTGGATACAGTGATCGATTGTAATGCGACATGGCACTAGGATAGTTTTCGACAATTTTTCATGTTTTATTTATTGCTTTCGTGAGACACTAAAAATTTAAATGCGTGTGGGCAAGTAATATTTTTTCTGTCCTAAAATTTATCAGTTTGCCTCTGCGATATTACATGTACTGTTGTTGTTGTTCCTACTCGCGGCGGTCATTTTTTTATTAAAAAATATGCCCGCCGTCCTAAGTTGGTGCGATGTGGATAAAAGCTGCACAATTTCTCACGTCGATTCTGGTGGCAGCGGCGGCGATCGGTCCGACGAATATTCTAGCCCGTGCGGTGGCCGACAGCCGAGCCAGTGGCGGGCCCGCGCAGTGCAGGTAGTGCGGGCTGGCGCCATTCGTCCTGCGCCACGGGGCGGGTCTGCTAGCCCAGCGGCCGACCAACCGACCAGCCACGCGCCGGGTGGCACACGTCTCGTCCCGCCCCAGCCAGCAGCACACATGCAACGATCCCGAGGGGGAATATGGTGATCTGTCGACCCATAAACGACGCGCGTCGGGCGCGTGGGCCGATCCTCTTCGTGTGCAGATACGGACGTTGGCGCTTTGTTCCGAGTAGGTTTAGTCCCACCTCGCCCGCGGAGAGACGCGCCGACCGGTTTACATACCCGCCTCTTCGCCTTCTCACAAGCTCGCTACAGAACATGATGCCCTGCTGTGCGCCGTGGCCTCCCCGCTCGGCGGCCGAAAGGCCTCGCCAGAAGGCGTAGTAGTTTACCGTCCGCGCGCGCGAGCCCGGCCACGGCTGGGGCTTTTTTTTACAAAACAATTGTCACATACATTACATTTTAATGATCTCCATAAGTTTACTATGTCATTATAGCAGTAACACATTCAAACAAATATAATATGTTTCACACATAAAAATATAAATCGCATGTCTCATAACATTGAACAAGGTGGCATAAACATTAACTCAAAGTGCCATGTCTATTATTCTTAAACAAATAAACTGAAAGTGCTAACGACTTTCATCAAACAAGGTGGTTTAAAGAATAAACTCAAAGTACCATGTCTCTTATTCTTAAACAAATAACTTGAAATTGCCAGTGCCTTCAACTGATTATGAGTACTTCATCTTTATGCCCGGTTCCTACATAACAAATTGTAAACAAATAATCAGACAATTGTGAAGACAAAACCAAAAAATAGTTGAAAAAATGAAAAACTTACTTTTCATTCTCAGGGCACGTTTGCCGTCTATGGCCCTCTTTCTTACAAATGCCACAAAGAGGACCGGGTTTTTTCTCAGAAAATGATTTTGGTCTTCCATTCTTTGTAACATTTGGATCTTTCTTTGCCCGCCCTGTTCTGCTCTGTTTAGGGGCGCCCTTCGTGGAAACTTTCACGGGATCACCTATGACATCAACATGTTGTTCCGGCTGACGTGGATCCTCATGCACATTTCTTGTACTATCAACAACATCATCATCAGGGACCTTTTTCTTCGCTATTATATTCTGCAGACACTGCATCAACTCATCATAGACGAATGGATCATTTGAAGCAACATGAAAAGCTTCTGCTCCTGTTATACTAAGTTGACTATAACGAGCACGCTGCTCTGCCCCTGTCCAACCCCAGCCAAACGAGTCACTCTTTCGCTGTGCAGGCAGCCCACCTCTCCCAACTTTCGACATCCTCTTAAGGATGCAACACTTAGGTATTTTAGATTTTTTAAGATGAACCAACACATACAGAATGTGTTTGCAAGGCGATCCTTTCCGAAGCATTCGTCCACAACTGCAGTCTATCGTATTCTCAGAGTTTTCAGCTCGATAATTCACGCTGAACTGAAATTTCCGGTTATTTCTCCATGTCACGATGAAGGTGTGGCAGTCAACTCCCACTAGCGTCTCAAAAATCTCAAGTTCTCCCATCTTCTTCAGATCTTGTTGAAGAATATAAAAATTGGAATGAGTGAATACTTCGGCGGCATGCTTCTCAATATCCTTATATTCTGTGACTGATGGTGGCAATGACTGATTTGAAACACAGTCATCATGCGCCTCGTTCTCACGTTGTCGGACTATGCAATTCTCATAATGCACAACTAGGTCAACAATAGTCATAGCGCCGTCCAAGTGCAGGTGAAGACAAGAGTTAAGACTTTCACTCCTTTGATTACTGCGCATACCGAGAAAAAAACCATCTGACAGATATGATGCTGCCCACAGACTCCTCTTCCTATACATCCTACTCAGCCACTCTTCTGTTTTATCAGTCTTCCATTTACGGACGAAAGCGTGCCATCTCGCCTCAATGTTGGCTGGAGAGGTGGAGTAGTACAAGAGTGCCCTGAACTCACTTAGCGATTTGTAATTAATGTGCTTCTGCATGTTTTTTTCCACGTGCCATGAGCAGAGACGGTGCAACACATCAACCAAAACCAACCGAATAGCTCGTATCATTGCAGCGTCTCCATCTGTGATGATTGACCTTGGCTTTTTCTGACAATTGGCCTTCAGGAATGTCTGAAGCAGCCACACGTACGTCGCTTCGGTCTCGTCGGACACAATGGCACAACAAAAAACTATGGTGCATCGGTGATTGTTTACACCAACAAAGGGGATGAACGGCATACCATATCTGTTCATCTTATACGTGCTGTCGAACACCGTCACATCTCCATACAATTGATAGTCCCGCCGCGACTGTGCATCGCACCAGAACATGCTCTTCAAACGGCCCTCCTTATCGAGCACGTACTCAAAGAAAAACTCTGGATCCTTCTCCTTTCTGCTCCTCATAATCCCGATTGCCGTGTTAGCATCACCCTTCGGAATCAGCTTCATTTTTTCTCGGCAACATAGATTGTACACGGCTCGTCTCAGAAACCCACACTTATCATACGAGCCATACCTGCTAATGAAGTTGTCAACGATGATATGCTTTTTGATCCCAGCTCCTTCCATCGCCAAGATCTCAGCTATTTGGTGATCTCCCATCACTCAATGTGACCGCAGAAATACCACCTCATCTGGTCTAGCCATTGTGATCATCCATAAAAGCTGCCACGAACCAAACTCCACGTCCTTTGTCCAACTTCACGACTAAATGTGAGCCACACTCGCAACGAGTCTCTGGTCTTAGCCTGCGTGTACGACCCTCCGGGTTTAAAAATTTACTGAGACGTTTTCCTGCCCTCGAGCAAACGTATCTCCTATACCGAACAGTGGTTGAAAGTCCTTTTCCTCGTTTCACCTTATCTTTTCTGATACTGAATCCACGGTCTTTGGCGTAGTTATTATAGAACATGTGAGCCTCCCATTGTGATGCAAATGTCATACCCATAACCTTCAACTGTGTCTCCAGCGCACGTTGCTGGATTTCAGCTTCCTCAATGTCCATATTAGCTCCATCCTCATGCTCATATCCATCTTCACCACTCCAATAATCAAAGTTAGCCTAAAATATTCCACATAAGCAAGTGTAAGTTGTCATAACCATTTTTTTATTATTCAATGACATCTTAAATTTTGGACCGAACCTGGCTTATGTTATCCCCGAAAGATTCAACACCATGATTTTCCTCGTTCTGAACGTCAATATCCTCCTGCACATAAAAAAATCATATGCACGTGTAAGTACCATATGGTTCTTCATCCGACGAAAAGAATGTACATGACACTTACGTTTTCACTACAAGCACCCTCCTCCTTCTTTTCAAAATCCTCTTCAGGTAAATTATCGTACGACGACCAGGATTCATTGTCGCTGCCATCATCATCATCTTTACTATCATTATCATTCGTACGATCAACACTATCGCTACCATCCCAACTTGTGTCCAAAAACAGATCCGTAAATCCAGTTTCTTTATCCATTAAATGGTCTATCAACCAACACTGCAATATTATAATAAAAAATTGATAAATTCTTATCTAACAAGTGATTGCACATAATTATTTACAGATTCAATTTTTTGACGAACTAGACGGCTTACATGGCATGCACGTGCACTTCGGTCGGCCTGGCGTGGCTGCGGACGGCGAGGACGTTCCCGGAGAGGTTGATCACGGAGTTGCGGGCGGCGACGGCGTCCACGTAGGCCACGTCACCGTGATGACCTGCACGGAGGCGACATCACGTACGGCGGGCGACTCCAAGATCTGTCCGCGCCGGCCAGATCCCGGGTGAAGACGGGGAGAAGGCGGCGATCAGCCGAACGGGAAGACGTTGGAATTGGCAGCGTGACCACGTCTAGATCGGCGGGGAAAGGCGGCTATCGGCGGGTAAGGGCGGCGATCGGCGGGTAAGGGCGG
>NC_057800.1:4955343-4970808 GCF_018294505.1 Triticum aestivum
GGGGGGGGGGGTGTGTACCGAAGCAGAACTCGGCTATAATTCATGAGGTTTAACCCTGGAGAGCTGCAGGCTGCTTGTCTTCTTTCTGAATCGCGTTCCTGCTATTTTCTCCGGGCTGACCCTGTGAAGAAATGAGTTTTAATCGTGTATTTATGTCGGTAGTGAGGCTATCAGCTTGCTCTTGGAGGCCATGTATAGAGTCCCATCTATGTTTTCTTGAGAGCTGACCCTGTAATTTGCGTTTCTTAGAAATGATACTGTAAAATTTTCAGTGTATTATAATGAACTTTGGCAAGAATCCCTTTGAGATAACATTATTATTTTTAAAGAATAGGTGTTTCCTTGCAAAAAAGAAGAAGCAATGTTGTGTTCATATGATACAAATACGGTCTTTTCAGGAATGTAATTTTGAGGCCATTTTACCGCTTGAAATTCCAGTCAAAACTCAATAAAAAACTTTCAAATGGTTGAGGATGCAACTTCAGATACCCCAAATGATATTTCCACTACATCAATGGTCAAATCAATGGTGCCTCATGAGCAAGTGATAAAAATAGATGACGAAAAGGAAAAAGAAAAACTTAGTACGTATGCATTAGCCTTGATCTGAAGCAATTGTAAAGAGAAGTCTCGGCCATCCAATTTGCCTCGTTCTTACTCTGGGAGTGGAAGAAGATATTCAAAGAAATCGACATGACACGAAAAGGGTCATGCGATGCAGCCCGTGCAGAATTATGTGTGCGAGGTAAATTTACCTTGCAAGTCTATTGTTTCTTACGGCAATGGTTCTGGAGCGCAGTGTTATTCTATAAAAAAATGTCAGTAATGTCTCCCTACACATTGCCGTAAAATTACAACACCATCATTTGTATTTTAGTAGCGTAAGATTACCTCACCCACCTTCGTTTGCGGTGGAAGGTCAGTTTCCTCCTCCTTGTTTAATCTTACCTCAAGTAGTTTATTTCTTACCTGCTAAAGTTTTGGCCGTGGGGTCGTATGGGGTGAGGAATAAGAATTGCTCACCCAGGGTGACGAATAGCGCGACCCTATATATATATATCCTACTACTGGGTGTAATTACACCCACTTCTCATATACTACCTTTTGGTAGTATATACTCTACTTTATCATTTTTAGTATGTTCATATACTATATCTAAAATACTCCAAAGTGATTTATATGAAAAAATTGCAAGCGAGCTCATAGTTTTATTGTATTTGTGAAATACGTACATATTTGTACGCGAAATGCAGTATGCACAAAATTTGATATATACTATCAAAAAAGTAGTATATATATACTACCTAAATATTATCATATACTACATACTACGCGTACATACTCTACGATATGATAGATACTAACTAGAACGTAAAAAACAAAAGTGGGAGTAACTACACCCGGTAGTAGGAAAAATTTATATAAAGTAACACTATTCTGATCCTGGGATCAAAATAGTTATTCTGATCACCGCGCCCTATATAGGGACCGCGAGGTGTTCCAGAGATCCAAATAATAGGAACCCAACTTGCCCACTATGCACCTCCCGAACGGCCCATTACAAAATTCCCGACCATCTCTCCCTGCCTTCCTCCTGCCGCCGCCGACAGCCTCCCACCCGCCACTGCCATGCCCAGCCTCCACCCGCCACCGCGCCCTGCCTCCCCCCGCCGCCGCCACGCCCCTGACTCCCCCGTAACCTTCCACATCCGGCAGGAGCTCCGACCGCCGCGCCGCCCCCGCCCCGAGAACCGGCAGCCGTGCCGTCCCCCGCCCAGGGATTCGGCGGCCGCACCGCCACTGCTCCACCGCCGCGGCCCCGCCAGCAACCGCCCCACCGTGCCTCCGCCCCGCCGCCCACCCCAAGGGAGCACTTCTTCGTCGAAGATCTCCCCCTCGACCGGCGCCCTGGAGCTTGACGCCCAGGGGAGGTTGATGAAGACGCCTTCGCCGGCCTTCAAGTAGACGCCTGGCTGGGGCTCTTCGGAGCCTGGCGCTGCGGCAGTGGCGGACGGGTCGGCGGTCGGTGCAGCGCCTGGCGCTCCTGCGGCCTCAGGGCCGTCAGTGCGATCACCAGACCCCTCGCCAGTTGCTGTGGCGGCAGCCTTGGCGGCCTCTGCGCCGGGAGGATCGTCAGCACTGGCCGCTTCTTCGGCGGCAACCTCGGTCTCCATCTGCTCCGCAGCAGGTGGGTCTGACAGCCGGAAAGGGGAGAAGAGTCAAGCAAATATTCAACAAGAAGAAGATCAAAAGAAGAAGAACCCGAGGGAAGTTTTGAAGCAAGAGGAGTACCTGCACCAGGTTCTGTAGTCGTGGTCTCCGCCGTCGGGGGGCCGCTGGTGCTATCCCTTGCCGGAGAACCCTCCCTTGCCGGAGACTTCTCCCTTACCGGGAAGCCCTCCCTTGCCGGAGAGTTCTCCCTTGCCGGGGGATTCTCCCTTGGCTCCTGGTGGGGCTGCTCGGCTCCTACACAAGTCAACAAGCAGATATCAGCAAAGACAAGTACCCATGTGCGCCTCACAGCGGAAAGTAAACCGTATACTTACGCTGGGGGCTGCTCTGGAGAAAAGTTGCCGGGTCCGGCAAGATTGCCTCGGGTGCATCCCCTTCTGTCACCGTGGGTTCATCCTCGATGATAATCACCGGCTCCTTGGCTCTCTTTGCTGCTCTCTGGGCCAGAGTCCTGAAAAGGAACAAGTTCAGAGTAAAGCAAATCAGATACAAGACAAAACAGCAAGGATTGAAGAACTACAAGTACAACAACGGAGCCTTACTCTTCTTCTTCTTCCTCGCCGGAGCTGAACGCGGAGAAGTCGAAGTCTGGCTCACGTCCGGCGCGAGGAGGCGGAGGAGTAGCTTCCCTTGGCCGCTTGGCGGGAGCAGTGGCGGTGGTCTGAGACGATCCTGCTCCGGCTGGAGTAGAAGCGGTGGTCCGGGAGGGCCCTGCTCCAGTTGTCGTTGCAGCGTGAGATGCTCCCGCGGCAACAGTGCTTGCCGCGGTGGAGCGTGTCGGGCAGCGCGGCGGCTGTTCGCTCGCCTGCTGCTCCTCCACGTCACCAACCTTGCAGAGACGCCTTCTTGGTGGGGAGGGAGGCTCCTGCCAAGTTGGCACAATTCCATGCGAGTCGCACTCCGGCATCATTGCACGGATGCGGTCGAGCGCGAAATTGTTGCACAACGGAACGACGCCCCCGGCAACCTGAACACCTCAGGATGTTGGGCGTCATACTTGAAGAGCTCCTGGAGCATCGCGTTGAGCTCCAGAACTGTGAAGTTAAAATTGAGGCCCGGCCGCAGCCTCGTGATGTCTGTCGCGTTCTTGAACTCCCAAGTGGGCCTCCCCCGGCAGCGAAGGAAATCTGCGCCAACAGCGCCTACAGTGAGCCTGGCAAGCCTGAGGCGTAGGATCCTGGTGACGGCAATCTTCAGCCTGTCATCTTCCGGGGCCACGTCGCTCCAATCGCTGCCGCGTGCTACTGGGGTTTGGCGCCGGGTGGTGAATGCCTGCGGGTTCTCCTCGTCAATCCAGCATCAGTCTGCTCTCCACTCCTCCCACTTGCCGTGGAATTCTCCCTCCAGATAGGTTTCTTTCTTGCCGGCCCTCGAGATCCAGGCGATTCCGTCGGATAATGGCTCCCCTCTCTCTACTCGGGGTATGAAGAAGTGGCGGAAGAGGGCTACGTTGGGAAGGACTACGACAAAGTTTTCACAGAGATGTGCGAAAACTGCCATGGTCAGAACGGCATTGGGGGTGAAGTCAAGGAGGTGGAATCCGTAGGTATTCATGATGTCGCAGAAGAATTCAGAGAAAGGCGGGCAGAGCCCGTAGTAGAAGAACAATGCAAAGAAGGGGTATCCATTCGGAGCCTTCTTCCAAGCGGCGGCAGGGAGTACCTTCGTGCGCGGATGCGCTCGCGTCTCCGCCGACCAGAAAAGGTAGTAGTTCTCCCTCAGCTCCTTCGCGCCAAGCTTGGGGGGGAAGATGGCCCGCTCCTTCCGCAGCGCCGCGAGCCGCTGCGCCTCGGTCGACTTCACGACCTTCCCCTTGTCGGCTTTTGGAGCCATGGCGGAAGCAGTGGAGGAGGTTGACGGTGTTGGTGGTGCTGGTGGCGATGGGGGGCGGAGCGCTGCTCTCTCTCTCTCAGCTTTGGGAAGGCGAGGGAGCGGCGGAGATTTCTGAGATTGGAACAGCAACGGGCGAGTGGGCGAACTGCCCCTGTTTCCCCTACTTATAAAGAGGGAGGGGGCGGACGTTCCGCATTTCCGAATAAAGAAATCACCCACGATCTCTCCCACGACGCCGCATTCAACGCGTGCCGTTCGGGGAGGGTGCGGTGGATACGGAGTAAGATACGGCGTAACCTAGGCCGCGCGTGCCCGTGCCCTGTTTTGGGCCTGGCCCAACAGCGCTCGGCACCGTGTATGGCCCAGGCCCGGGGGCTCCTGTCGGTGTAGTAGAGTAGGGGTACCCTAGTATCCCGAACTTGTGCACGGGCAGTCGCAGCATCCCGCGGCAAGGCTTGCCGGGTGACCGCCAAGGTCCTCCATGGTTTCTTTGGAGCCAGTCAAGAACAAAGTGTCCAAGCCAAGAAGACAAGACCCCGGCAAGAGGAGCTTGCCGGGAAGGCTAACAAAAGCATCCCAAGACCCCGGCAAGAGGAGCTTGCCGGGAAGGCCACCCAAGGCACTTCAAGGAACTTGCCGCGGCACGCCACGCGTCCCGGCAAGGCCCGGTGAGCGACAAGCTCCCGGATGCGACAAGACAACGACCGTGGCAAGGCGCTTGCCGTGATGAGCCACCTCTCTATGCCCGCGCTGCAGCACATCCACCAACATGTCGCTCTGGGACCCTTCCAGGCGTACGTGGCGGGAGGCTGTGCAGCCAGTGGCGCGCGGTGGCAAGCGGCGCTGACAAGTTTGCCATCGTGGCGAGCGGTGGCGTCCCTGACGGTCCCTTTTGCACTGTTTAGGCGACACAGACGGGCATTTAATGCCCTTGTCCCCTGCCGTCAGGGTTAGGTATGATACACTATAGCGGGTGGCTGTACCTACGCAGCACCTTTCTAGTTTTACCCTTCGTCTCCATTGCCACCTGTCGGTGACCCCTTGAGCATATAAAAGGAGGCCCATGCGCAACGTAGAGGGGGGTTAGCTAATTCAGAGAACACTCACGCTCGGTCTCGTTAGCTGCTGAAGTGTACTGTAGCACTTCGCGCTCCCGAGCAAGAAATCAATACAAACCACAAAGCAGGAGTAGGGTTTTACGCATCCGTGCGGCCCGAACCTGGGTAAACTGCTCGTGTGCTTCGCCTCGATCTGCTCTTTGCGCGATCTCCGCCCCCGCCGAACCGAAAGGGACTCGGTCCGCCGGTCCCATAGGTGTCCGTGGATCAGTACCCCGACAGTATTGTAGATCTTGCCATGGCCAGACAAGTGTATGAGTGCAACTGGGTCCCTTCTCAAGTGACTGAGGACCAGCTGAATAATCTGGTGAAAACGGGCACTTTAAGAGAGAAAAACGTCATTCACTGGAGGGTCCCTGGCACGGAATGTCCCCCTACTCCCCAAGAGGGAGAAGTTATTGTTTTTGCTGATCATTTAAGCTGGGGCTTCAACCCTCCCGGTTCAAAGTTTTTCCGGGATGTCTTAGCCAACTTTGAACTACGCCCACAAGATATCGGTCCTAACTCCGTAACCAATATCTGCCACTTTCAAGTCTTCAGTGAGGTTTACCTTCAGGAGGAACCTTCAGTACAGCTATTTAGGGACTGCTTTCACCTGAACTGTCGCACAAAATTCAAAGACGGACCCAACTAAGAACTGGGCGGTATGGCGATTCAGAAAAGGAAAGAAGTCACCTTCCCTCATGCCAATCTTCACATCCACCCCAAAGAATGGAACTAGGCATGGTTTTATTGCAAGGACACCTCTTCTTCTGAAGAAAATACCCTGCCGGGTTACCGTCCGGAACGTCTGAGCAATACACACCCTTTTCCTCAAAGGTTGACTGCCAAGGAGAGAAGCAAATATGCTCCTCAACTATCCAAGCTTAGGGCCTTCATGGCAAACGGGTTGACAGAGGTTGATTTTGCTCGCTGCTGGATATCTTGGAGCGTATTGCCCTTAAGCCAGCGCCCCGGTTTGATGTGCGAGTATACAGGAGATGTAAAGGATGCTCAACGGCACATTGATATCTAGCTTACAAACGATGAAGTTACTGAAGCTGTGAAAAAGATGTTGAATGAACCGGAGGATGTTTGTGCTCAAACCGGCCTACTCCCCTTTTGCGCCATCACAAACCGCCAGTAGTAAGAATCATACCATCTGCATATCTGAAAATGTTATTATTTTTGACAGGCCGATGATCCGTTCTGGAACAAGAAACCTTCACAAGATAAATCGGTGAAGCCAACCCGGCAAAAGACCAAATCTGTGAAGAAGCCTGCTAGCAGGAAGAGAACCACTTCATCCTCCAATCCACCGGCTGACGATGATGTGGGTAACCCGGATCTTGAGGTAGAACTTGACTCACTTGACTTATTTTTCATACGCCTTATTGATGCTGATTATTGCCAGGACGACGCTGAATTCAGTTACGCCGATGCGGCAGAGGTAATCGTTCTTTCCTCCGATTCAGACCCTTTGCCTTCACTAAAGACCCGTCGGGCAAACCGGAAAGTTAAATTTTCTCATCCTCTTGCTTACTTGGATCCAAACTTTCCTGTGAAGACACAACAGCACGAAGATCGCCGCACGACCCGGCACAGCGGCCACGTAGCTACCTCCGCCGGTTTACCAAACAGTCCGGTTCAAAAACGCCGTTCAGAGGTCTCTAATTGCCTTGTCACTTCATGCCCTAAAGCAGGTTGTTTTCGTCAACCTCTTAATCCGTCTGATTCCAATTATCAGGGCACTTCTCATTCCTCCTCTGGTGAGTCGTCAGCTAACAATCTTCCACCTCTCAAAAGGGTCATTGGGTAAGTTGTTCACTTGCCTTATCTTTAACATGTATTTTATACGTTATATTGACCTTCATGCTTGACTTTCTCAGTGCCAAACCCAGACCAAGCAAGAAAGCTCGCCTGAACAAAACGGCAGAGGAAAATACATCCGCTAAACCGGAGAGAATACCAGATCCTGCAGAGGCCAACCTTGATGATGTGCTGAATGACCCACCACCACAAGACCATGACTTTGTTGCTGAACAGGCAGAAGTTGACACCACAGGCCCTGTTGATCAGCCGACCAGCTCTATCTGGACTGATAAACCGGCTAGTCCAGCAAAGAATACTAACAAACCGGCGACCCCAGTACAAACCAGTGAAGAAAAAGATGATGATGTCCTTATTACTGGCTTTGGCCATACTGAACCAAGTAATCATGTTGCTTTGTCAAGACATACTGCCAAAGAGGAATTCTCTGCGGTTGGCAAAGGCAAATGGAATGCTGATTTGTGAACATATGCTGCTCTGAATGGTCAAGATCTCCATTCTGGCTATCTGAACCGGCTGTACACCAGCCGCGATTATGAAGCCGGTATGGTCAATATGATGAAGGAAAAATATGAGGTAACTTCCTATATGCTTCTCTGCTTGTCTTATTTCATATCTTATCAACTCCAATATCCCCCAAGTGATGGTTTAAGATATCAACTTAAACCGGGACTTGTAGTAAGTATTCAATGTGAACCTCAATTGCATCTTTAACCTTGCTGACGTAGCCCCCAAGGGCCGGTTTAACTTTATAAATATAAACCGAGACTTTATAAAAGAAAATTTCTGTATTAGTAGACTTTGAATAAATAACCGTTAGCCCCCAAGTGCCAAGTTGAATACTTGTATTGAGCTTGGGACTTTGTAGAAATTGTACAATGAAGAGCAAATATGCATTAGCCCCCAAGTACCAAGGGCATAACTTGTTATGTGGTTGGTACTTCAAATTTGTACTGTCATTTCATCATATAACTATCTCTATGCAGGCTGAGCTGAGCAAGAGAGAAAATCAAACCGCCGACCTGTAGGAAAACCTTAAGTCGCAACAGGCAGAAACCTCCAAGGCAAAGGAAGAACTGACCAGCGCTTTGAGCGCTATGGAAAAACTTAAAGAGGGCTTCAACAAAGAGCGGGCGGATTGGACGACTGAGAAATCCGCTTTAGCGCAAAGGGCTGAAAAAGCAGAAGCCGCTCTTAAACCGGTTGTTGATGAATTGACTAGCATGAAGCGACAGGTTCATGCCATGACTGCAGCTGTATTTGGTAGGTATCCTTGTTTTCTGAATTGAGCATACCTGGTCATGTAGCTGCCGGTTTACTAACCCTTGCAATGATACAGGAACTCATATTGGCCACTTGGGATCGTATGTGTGGAAGAAGTTAAAAGCTGCCTACACTCTGATAGAGCAACTGTACTCAGGTGCACAATGGATCATCTACACTGCTTCCCACGAAAATTCGTCGCCCACCTTGATCAAAGATACCATTGAAATGTTATCTATGCTCCCTGCCCAGGTTGAAGAGCTGAAGAAATCTGCTGCTAGAACGGGTGCTTTGACCGCCCTAATCCAGGAAAAAGCGTGGGTGCCTGAATTTTATCCTGTTGAAGCGGCCCAAGGCTATCCCAGATTGAAGGAAGAAGGGACAAAATTTGATGAAGAGGATCTCCGAACCATAAACCGGGAAGTGCGCCCTCTGGCTTGTCAACTGGTTGAAGAGGCGGATCTTTCCCACTATCATTCCAACTATGATGATAAAAACAAGCGGGTTGCCGCACCAATTCCTGAAGCTGAGAATCTTATCCCGCCAATCCGTAAGCACACTTACGCTCCTGACATTGAACCGTCCCTGCTGATAAGTGATGAAGCTGTGTTTCAAGCCTTAACTGGGATCAACTGGGCAACTGTTGATTTCCAGCCACTGGGTAGGGAGGAAGAAGTTGAACCAGCGCGAGATGATCCGCAACCGTCAGGTCAAGCCGGTGACCAAGCATGAATCGGAGGCCAGTTTAGAATACTACATGCTGTGACATGTATTTGATAAAAACAATGATCTTTTTGGGCACTGGAACGCCTTGTAATAGGCTAGTTGACATACTTGGTCTGGTATGCCTTCGTGCATATTTATCTTTAACTGATGCCTGTTTGATTCGTAATACCTAAGATATGATATCCATATTCATCTGTTCAAGCTGTTTCTGCAATCAAGAAGCTTAAAACGCCCTGGCGGTTTACCACCGGGTGGGTCATGATACTCATGTATATAAAACCAAAGATGATAACTTTGGTTAGAACATATAACCAAATATGGAAATATATAATACCTGCCACCGTCAGGCATGGTGTTGGCTGGCCAACCTTGTAGCGGGGCTGATAACCCAAACTTTGGAGGAGAAAACAACTCCTGTTAATATAAGGCCGGTTTACAATGTAAACCGTTCCGGGTTATGATAAACACCAGTTTACTCCATAATAAGATGGCAACATAAAATCGGACCGGGCAGATAGTCTCCGGATTAAGATTTGACCGTGTACCGTCAATTTGCAATTGACAGTCGAACTGGATTAACAATGTCGGTTTGAAAAAGCAGCAAAAAATGTTCATTAAAAAGAGAACATAACGCAAGCAAAGACAGAAATAAAAACCATTGTAATCGAGGCTTTAAGTCGATCAAGAGGTGTTACCACGGTCGGACATGACCAATCCCCCAAAAGGTGTAGCTGTGGCATTACGCCGATCAAGAGGTGTAGCTATGGTTCGGGTTCGATCATGCCCCGAAGTGATGCTGTGGCTTTGCGCTGATCAAGAGGCGTTGCTATGGTTCGGATACGACCAAGCGCCCAAGTGATGCTGTGGCATTGCGCCTATCAAAAGGTGTCGCTATGGTTCGGATACGACCAAGCCCCCAAGTGATATAATATAAATCTGTTGAGAAGCTAAATCAAGGGGTAAACCAGACGCCGCTTTAAGAACAGAAGCTCCATGTAACCACACATGATGTAAAAATAACAGAGACCCCGCTTTAGATGAGGTTCCGGTTTATTGTATTGATCATAATATATACATTGTCATAATATGTACATAAGCAGAGCCTATAGCTCAAGTATAGTAGGGCCGAAGATGAGCAATATTCCACGGCCGGTTGGTCTCCTCCTCCAACTTATGTGAGTCTTTGCGCTCTCGAACATCGATTAGGTAGTATGACCCGTTGTGTAGATTCTTGCTGACCACAAAAGGTCCTTCCCAAGGTGGGGATAACTTGTGCATATTCGTCTGATCCTGGATGAGCCGAAGCACCAATCTCCTTCTTGAAAGGTTCTGGTTCTAACCCGGCGGCTATGGTAGCGACGCAGATCTTGTTGGTAAATCGCCGAATGGGTGGCCTCTATGTCACGCTCCTCATCTAACAGGTCGAGAGCTTCTTGCCGTGCCTTCTCATTGTCCGCTTCAACATATGCCGCTACGCGGGGTGAGTCGTGACGGATGTCACTAGGAAGAACTGCCTCCTCTCCATAAACCATGAAGAACGGTGTGTATCCTATGGACCTGTTGGGCGTGGTATTGATGCTCCATAACACTGAAGGTAGCTCCTCCACCCAACAACCCGGCGTTCGTTGCAAAGGAACCATAAGCTGGGGTTTGATGCCTCTCAAGATCTCTTGATTGGCCCTCTCTGCTTGACCATTGGACTGTGGGTGAGCCACTGATGATACGTCAAGCCGGATATGCTCACGTTGACAGAACTCCTTCATGGCACCCTTGGACAGATTGGTGCCATTGTCAGTGATAATGCTATGTGGAAAGCCAAACCGGAAAATCACCTTTTTGATTAATTGAACCGCCATGGCCGCGTCACACTTGCTAACAGGCTCTTCCTCTACCCACTTTGTGAACTTGTCAACCGCCACCAGAAGGTGGGTCTTCTTGTCGTTGGACCTCTTGAAAGGCCCAACCATATCCAGCCCCCAAGTTGCAAACGACCAAGTAATTGGAATCATCCTCAATTCTTGAGCCGGTACATGAGCGTGTCTTGAGAACTTCTGACAGCCATCTCAACGTCTGACGAAGTACTCAGCATCAACATGAGCTATCAACCAATAAAACCCGTGACGAAACGCTTTGGCCACCAAAGATTTTGAACCGGCGTGATGACCATAGTCTCCTTCATGAATTTCACGCAAAATTTCACAGCCTTCTTCAGGAGACACACAACGCTGGAATGCCCCTGTCACACTACAATGATGCAACTCTCCATTGATAATAGTCATGGGCTTGGACCACCGGATTATCTGCCTGGCCAGAGTCTCATCCTCTGGCAACTCGCCCCGGCTCATATACGCCAGTTAAGGAACTGTCCAATCTGGGATAACATGAAGGGCCGCCACCAACTGAGCTTCCGGATCAGGAATAGCCAAATCCTCTTCACCAGGGAGCTTGACGGGCGGATTATGCAGAACATCCAAGAAGACACTAGGCAGGACCGGTTTACGTTGAGAACCCAGTCGGCTCAAAGCGTCCGCCGCTTCGTTCTTCCATCGGTCCACATGATCCACCTGATAACCTTTAAAGTGGCCTGCAACAATATCCACCTCACGACGGTATGCTGCCATGAGCGGATCCTTGGAATCCCAAGTGCCAGACACTTGTTGAGCTACCAGGTCCGAGTCACCGAAGCACTTAACTCGGCTTAGATTCATCTCCTTAGCCATCTGAAGACCATGGAGTAAAGCTTCATACTCAACTGCATTGTTAGTACAAGGGAACATTAAACGGAGAACATAACAAAACTTGTCACCTTGTGGGGAAGTTAATACGACTCCAGCCCCCGAGCCCTCCAATTGCCTGGACCCATCAAAATGAATAGTCCAATAAGTGTGATCCGGCTTCTCTTCAGGTGCTTGCAGTTCTGTCCAATCGTTGATGAAATCCACAAGTGCATGAGACTTGATCGCCGTGCGAGGTATGTATTTCAACCCATGAGGCCCAAGCTCTATAGCCCACTTGGCAATCTGGCCAGTTGCTTCCCTGTTCTGGATTATATCTCCCAAAGGAGCAGAGCTGACCACTGTGATGGGATAACCTTGGAAATACCGCTTAAGCTTCCGGCTTGCCATGAAAACTCCATACACCAACTTCTGCCAATGTGGGTACCTTTGCTTGGACTCAATAAGCACCTCACTGATATAGTAAACCGGACGTTGAACCGGATATTCCTTGCCTACCTCCTTGCGCTCCACCACAATAGCCATGGTGACTGCTCGAGCGTTAGCTGCCACATGTAACAACAATGGTTCCTTATCAACCGGAGCAGCAAGAACCGGTGGATTAGCCATGTGTCGTCCTTCTTAAGGACCAGCACCGGATTAGCTAACCATTTAGGATGGAAAACTTCAACGATAAATCCAGCCGCTAAGAGCCTGGCCAGTTCCTCTCCAATAGCTTTGCCTCTTTCTTCATTGAACCGACGGAGAAACTGCTTCACCGGTGTATACTTAGGATCAACATTAAGAGTGTGCTCAGTGAGTCCTCTCGGTACACCTGGCATGTCAGAAGGCTTCCACGCAAACATGTCCCGATTCTCACGGATGAACTCGATGAGCGCGCTTTCCTATTTTCGGATCCAAGTTTGCGCTGATGCTGAACTGCTTGGACGAATCGCCAGGTACGAAGTCAACAAGCTTAGTCTCAGCAGCCAATTTAAACTTCAGGGCCGGATCATGCTCTGCAGTTGGCTTCTTCAATGAAGTCATATCTGCCGGATCAACATTATCTTTGTAAAATTTTAACTCTTCTGTGGCACAAACCGACTCAGCATAGGCCGCATCACCTTCTTCACACTCCAGAGCGATCTTGCGGCTTCCATGGATGGTTATGGTTCCTTTGTGACCCGGCATCTTGAGCTGCAGATAAACATAACAGGGTCGTGCCATAAATTTAGCATAAGCCGGCCGTCCAAACAGGGTGTGATACGGACTTCTGATTTTCACCACTTCAAAGGTCAACGTTTCTGATCTGGAATCGTGATCATCTCCAAAAGCCACCCCCAGATCTATCTTACCAACAAGATACGCTGATTTACCAGGCACTACACCATGGAACACCGTATTGGACGGTTTAAGATTTTCATCGGTTAACCCCATGCGACGGAAGGTTTCATAGTAAAGGATATTGATACTGCTTCCTCCATCCATGAGTACCTTGATGAACTTATAACCTCCCACCTGAGGTGCCACCACCAATGCCAGATGACCCAGATTGTCAACCCGGGGTGGATGATCCTTTCTACTCCATACAATTGGCTGCTTGGACCAGCGCAAGTAACGGGGCACTGCTGGTTCAACGGAGTTCACGACCCTCTTATGAAGCTTTTGGTCACGCTTGTCTAAACTAGTGGAGAAGACATGATACTGCCCACTGTTTAACTGCTTCGGGTTGCTCTGATAACCCGATTGCTGCTCCTGCTGATTGTAGCCACCCTGACTGCCCTGATTACCTTGATTGTTGTGTCCACCCTGATTACCATTGAATCCTGAACCGGAATTTCCTCCACCATAACCAGGCCCATGAGATCCGGAGCCTGAACCACCACCTGGTCCGTGATCATACCGGAAATCATTAGAATTTTTGAACTCTTGCATGATGTAGCAGTCCTTCGAGAGGTGTGTGGCCGGCATCTTCTTCGTCCCATGTTTTGGACAGGGCTGGTTCAACAGGTAAGATAGGCGGTCCGGGTTAGTATTAGGCGCTCCGCTGCGATTGGGCGGTTTACCCTTTCGTCGCTGGCCCTTGTCCTATGTGCTGGTGTTGCCGCTCTTTTTCCCTTCCCTGCTTTATCATCATCATACTCGGGATCCCTGGTACTATCAGAGTCGGCATACTTCACTAACGCGGCCATGAGGGTCCCCATATCATTGCAATGGCGCTTTAGCCGTCACAATTTCAACTTCAGAGGTTCAAACCGGCAGTTGGCTTCCAAGGTTAGAACTGCAGTATCGGCATTCATGCGGTCTGACGAATGCAAAATTTTCGAGACCCGGTGCACTCAACGGGTTGTCGACTCTCCTTCCTCCTGGACACAGGCAGCTAAGTCTACTATCAACATAGGCTGCTTGCATGTATCCTTAAAATTCTGGATAATACGGGCTCTCAACATGGCCCATGAACTGATAGAGTTAGCCGGTAGACTTTTTAACCAAGTACGGGTCGTTCCTTCTAGCATCATGGTGAAATATTTCGCATACGCCGCATCATACACATCAAGCATCTCCATGGCCACCTCATAGCTTTCCACCCGTATTTCTGGAGATAAATCGGAAGTGTAATTCGGCACCTTACGCTGGCCCTTGAAATCCTTGGGCAGGCGCACATTGCGTAATGCTGGGACAAGGCACAGCACCCCCAAAGAACTAGAGGTAACTCCTGGCTCGACTGATGTGGTTGGACGAACCCGAGTAAGCTGACGAGCTTCATACTACGTTGCTAACTCGGCCTCCCTACGCGCTCGGGCCCGGTCTACCACCTCCTGAGCATCACCAGCACCACCTGCCGGGTTGTTGCCATGGGGCGCTTCACGGTTCCGTGCGTTTATTGACACGGCTGGTTCATCCATACGCCTGCTGTATCTCCGGCTTGGACGAGGGGTGGAATGAATTTGATCACGGCTGTATGAATACGCTTCCTGTTGAACCAAGGCTATCCGAAGAAGCTCCTTATCCCGGCGCGTCTCAACAGCCATCGGAGAATCACCTTCAATCGGGATGGCCTCCAGTCGTGAAGCGGCAGCAACGAGATTGTCCATTGGAGTAGAATAATGACCCGGCGGCATTGGGACGGGCTGAGACACAATGTTGTTCTGCCGAGGTGGATCCATCAAACGTGGATGAACCGGCGCACCCGCTCCAGGTGCCTCCGCCCGGTTTTCTACCGGCGGGTTACTGGTCCCCGCTCCTGGGGTGTTAAAGAGGTTCCTAGCATCGTAAACCGGAGGTAGGCAGGACCGGTGGCTCCTCTTCAGGACTTCATGCGATGCGTTTTGATCCAGCATAAGCCGATAACCCTGTGCGTCCAAAGCGGCCCGCTCCGCATTCATCCTTACTTCCTTAGCCGCCAAATCGGCCTTGGCCTGGGTGATCTGATCCTTTATCTTTGTAATTTCCACGTTGTGGGCATCCTGATCTGCCGGGTTAGCCTCTTCCATGAGCATAGCCAACGCATCAAATAGATCAGATAAAACTTGAGCCGGCGGCCGCACAGGGCCTCCTGCCCGACTGCCGTCACGGTTTCTGACCCGGAGATCATTTCTATTGCGGTCGAAGAGTGGATCTCCGCCTGTGTCACTACAAGAAAAAGACACATCCGTGACATTTTGGGCCGAACGAATTTTTTTTCTGTCATACATATGACAATTCTATGACGATAATTGTGACAAAACCCGGTATCATCATAGATGTGGTGGGCTCCTACTTCTATGACA